>NC_077227.1:111974626-112222126 GCF_027887165.1 Monodelphis domestica
TTATTAACTGCTTATTTTTGTACTAAAAAATAAGAAAGAAATCAGAGTAAGCTTGAGTAACTGGGAGAATAGTGAGGGATGGAAGGGAGGAGACATTAGAGATCACATGAGGCAAAGAGATGGATTAGAGAGAGCAGGAAATTTCAGTTCTGCAAACAGAATCCATTGCCAATCTGGGAAATCTAGTAATTGGTGATAACCACCTCAGTAGCTCTTAGCTGTGCATGAAAAGTTTTGCTGAGTAAGTGACCTTGTGCCCATCAATCCTATAGTTCTTATCTTCAGAGCCAACTGGATGGCCTTAGTGTTTGAAAAACATGTATCTAATAAAATGTTTGCAATCTTTTCTATGCATCCTGCACAAAGCAAATGTTCAATATTTGTTAATGGTCAGATCAAACTAAGATTAAAACAACAAAGTCATTTTGGGCTGTTTTTAGTCTTATTGCTTCAGGTTTCAGGGTTATGGAGGGTATTTCATTGATATTGTATCAATGACAATTCACATATATATCAGAATACGGATGTTTTTAATTTAAGGGTATCATCATGTAAATTCCAATGCCTATTTCACACATTATTTTCTTTGGGGGGTGGGGGGTAATTGGTGTTATGGTAAAATTTCTAGAAGCACAAAAGAGATATGGAAACCTATGCACAACTATTCAAGAAACTGAAAAGAACTGTCAGCCAAAAAGATACAGCAAATTACATTCTAAGTTGCAATTTACACGAAGAGCTGGTGTGTATCACTGAAAGAAAATACATCTGTCATAAAATTGGTAAGCCAATTTTTGCTAACAATGGGTTATAATTGCCTTTCCACAGTTAAGCAGGCTAGCAGATTTAAAAGCTGCACAACAGTTTACATGTTGTTATAGCAATTCACAAAGTTTCTTATGTTTTAAAAAAAACTATTAATCTAGTCACAACAAATGGCATTTCTTCAATATTTTGAACAGTAATCCCACTTTTTTGTGGTTTTTTTTTTAAACAGCACCTAAGCTAACCTGGGAAATAATTGCCAAGCAACGTTATGAGGCTGTATTACAACAACAAAAGCTAATCGATATTTCGAAAGAGCAGTATGAACAAATTTCAATTTTGCAGGCAGAGGTTGAAAGATTAAGAATGAAAACATTTCCTGCACTTATTCAAATGTAGAAATACCAGCAACATTTGTGAGGCAGAAGATATCAGATATCATGAAGAAATCTGTTCTCAGGCATTTGAAATTTCTTTTCTTCAGTGAGAGAACTAAGTAGCTTCTTTTCCCCCTTTAAAACCTGCCCTTAATACAAATTTTTTAGCTCCTCCCAAAGGATTGTAAAAATGTAAATTTTGTGCTTAACAAATAAAAGTGTTAAATATTATCTGTGTATCTTTGTTTAGGAGTAAGATTAAATCTTTTAAGGATCTATGCTGAGAAAGTATTTAAAATGTCCACACTTCAACTCAGAGATCTCATTGCAAGGTGATGTGACCTAGGGAGAGATGGGGTCTCTACTCTCCTATTGTGCCCTCCCTTCTTTACTTGACTGCAATTGGTCCCTGTAAAGTGGAGGGACAGAAAGTGACCTCAAGAAAGGTCCATTTAAAGGGCCTGAACTTCTTCTCAGGGAGTCTTTGGCCTGAATCTGGGGGCATGGAGGAGCTTGGACTGGGACTGTGGCTCTTAGACTGCTTCTGAGGCCTCCATCATGAATTTTTGGGTTTGAGGATCTTCTCCTTCCGGACTTTGTTCTTCAGCTTCACTTAGACCTGGAACTTTGGCACTTGAACTGCTTCTGGTAAGACTGCTCTTGGATCTTCTCCCTTTGGACTTTGGATTGGGTGAGTGAAAAAAAAAAAAAGCTAACCCTCCTTTCCTGACTTCTGGAGAGTTTTGTTCCCTTTCCTGGAGGAGGTCTCAGAGGTTGAACCCTTGCTTAATTCAATAGCAAGCCTTACAAGCCCTGTGTGGGTTGAGCTGGAGACTGGAGCAACATTTAGGATGATGAGAGACTTCTTAGTTTACCTTCTTTCACATTTCTCTACTTTCACTCTTTCCCTCTTTTTTGTAAATCAAGCTGCTAAAAAGTCATTTTGACTTGAGCTGTATTAATTCCATAATTAACCATATTCTCTTATAGTTAGTCCAACCATAGATTCCTACAACCCTCTTACCATTTCTGGGCTGAAAGCTTCTGAAGCTGCTGCTCAGCAGCTGCTACCACTGTAGCCACCACCAAGGGCAGCTGCAAGTGCTTTCACAGAGTACACTCGGGGCTAGTTTCCACCCTCATATCACAGATCTTTCCTGCACACCTCCTAAGTAGTCTTAAGCAAGAACATAATCTCACATCAATCTTGTGTTGATGGAACTGCTCCAGAATTTGATTTGAGGTGGTTTTTGAGAGGAAATGTTATGAGAATTCAGCTGGGTTTCTGACTACTCCATCCACCATCTTGGGTTTGTCTTCAGTAAATTTTTCAAAATAAAATATTAAACACATTAGACCTTATTCTAACCAATAAGAAAGTAAACTGATCAATTTTTAATGACAGTAAGTCTATCTTAGCAACAGCAGATTACAACTAGAGTCTGGATTCATTCTAACATAGGCTTCACAAGTTTGGTTGTTAGAATAAAATGCATTCTTGATATGTAATAATCTATTGCTTTCTTCTTTTGTCATATGGTTTTATACAAGTCTTGGGTTCATTAAGGGAGCTTAGAAAACACACATGAAAGCAATTGTGTAAAAATTAACATATTTCAAAGATCCATGATTTCTTGACATTGTGGATACTCTGATTGATAATCAGCTATAATTGATTTGTCTCCAAAGTTGTCAAAAATTTTATCACTCTGCACTCAAGGTGGTGGTGAGCCTTTTTTTGTCCTTACCTAATTATGGGTGAGATTTAAGATCTTCCTAACTTGGTATAGAACCTACTAGGGGCTTATCTAGGCTGCAAGATGGCCCAAGACACACCTCTAAGCCACAACAAAGGATCAGAGCAAAGCTTCCAGTGAAATCGCACTTAACCATGTATTGTGGATAAAAAGCCAGACTTGGAAGCAGGAAGCCAGTAGATAATAAGGAACCACTTAGAGAAGTGTGACATATTTACAGCTGTGCTTTAGAAACACAAATTGCCAACCATAACATAGTTCAGGTTGGAAATAAGAACTTAAAGTAGTTTTGTTTTTCTCAAACCCCTACCTTCAATTAAAGTTAAGGGACTTGCCCACATAGCTAAGAAGTATCTGAGGCCAGATGTGAAACTGGGCCCTGTTAACTGCAGGCCTGGCCCTCTCTCCAGTGTGATACATAGCTGCCCCAAAACTGTTTCAAGAGACAGACTCTGGGAACACACTGGATTTGGAAGGAAATTAGAAGGGATTTGGAAATAGTCTGGTTTTAGAAAAAAAAAAATTTAAACATGAATTGACAGAAATAATTGAGATTGCTTTAGAAACATTTTTATTTTTATTTTTTTCTTTGACTAATTTTTATCACAGAACTAATATGGTTCACATTTTACTTCATCACAATGTACCGTTCCAATCAATTTAAACGACAATAATTTTTATGCTTTCTCTAGGAGTATTTTTTTGTTTACATTCAGAAATATCCTTGAGTTCAGCTATCCTTCCTTCTCAAAAGCAGATTTTTGAAAATAATCTGAATTAAAAATCTGTAAATTCTTCTTCAATTCTATTGTAATGTAGTAACTGGTCTTCTAGTCCATAGCTGTCTATCAACTGAGTAAGGCTTAGTTTCTTGTTCTCCACAGATAATGTTGATTGCAGCTCAAAAAGCAGCAGCTGGCTGCTATTTCTCCACTTCTTTATTAATGATTGCAAGTGTGAAAGGTCATTCTAAAGAGGAAAAGAAAATTATCAAAGTACGTTATGTCTAATTACACAATTTTTAAAAACAGACAATATTAACAGAAGTTATTCAACCAAATATTTGAAGGGCTTATTATGTGCCAAGCACTGTGCTGGGTTTACAAGTATGAAAATATTTCTGCTCAAAAGGAGCTTACATTCTAATGGGAGATACAACAAATACTTTTAAGAATGTATAAAGCTGGATTGAGAGCCAGGCCTAGAGATGGGAGGTCCTAGGTTCAAATCTGGCCTCAGACACTTCCTAGCTCTGTGACCCTGGGTAAGTCACCTAACCCCCACTGCCTAGCCCTTACCACTCTTCTGCCTTGGAACCAATACATAGTTTTATTGGCAGAAGGTGAGAGTTTAAAAAAAAATGTAAAAAATGTAAAGCATAAATACAAAATTAATAATAATATACAAAATAGTCTGGGAGAGCAGGCTCAAGAAACATCTTTCAATTCTCTTATTTCTTCCATTTTTAATCATGATAAGGTTTCAAAATAAAAAATGAAAGAAAAACCCAAACATCCAGTACAATAAGACTTTAAATACTTGGGGTACAAAGACAAAAGGAAAAATAGTCCCTACTCTCAGGGCATGCATCTGTTTACATCTTTCAAACCTCTAGGTTGGAGAATGTAAGCGGATAGGTGATAATTTAAGAAGGAATGTGAGCACTCCTAATTTCGCTTCAGGAGGTGGCACATAAGGTTAGCCTTGGAAGTAAAACAGGAAATTGGGGGGGGAGTATGTTGTTTGTGAAAAGGCACAAAGCAGGACCTGAATGAAGCAATGAGAAGACACTTACTTCCCATCTACACCATCCTGGGAGTGGGAAGTCTGCAGAAATTACATATTACATACATTTGGGGGATTTTTCAATGTATCAATCAGTTGTGCTGACTTTTTTCCCCTTCTAAAAAATACTACTTGTCCCATGGAATGACTCTGGGAAGGCAGAGGGATATTGGGGAAAGTAACGGTGATGTAAGAAACAGAAAATAATAAACCAGAGGCATGAGATGGATTGATATATTCAGGGAAGGTGGGTCTATCCTAGAGGCAAAAATCAATTCTTAAACAGGGAAATGGCAATAATTGCTGATCATGAAGATTGTTTTAGTAGCTCTGTGGAACGACTTGAACTGGAAAGGGACAAAACTAAGAAACTAAGTCTATAAGGATATGAAATTGAGTAGAAGTCATCTGAGGAGAGAAGGAAACTAAGAAACTGGACTGGATCTAAGGAATGGGAAAACGAAGTATAATGAGTCTGAAGTTGTGATACTAAATGATTGAAAGAATATGTAACCTTGAAAAATGGGGAAGTTGGGAAAATAAGAAAAAGTCATTTTTGGACCTACTGAGGTGAGGTGTCTACAGTGTGGCGTCAGTGTCATGGTCACGGTAGTGACGGTAATGGTGGTGGTAGCAGTAGTTGTAGTGGTGCCAGTGATAAAGGACCCTAGTTAATCTGCATAAAGAATTTAATTGAACCTATGGGAGACAATGAAATCGCCAAGGGAGAAAGTATCAAAGGAAAAAAGATGATGATCTATGAGAGTTCTAGCAGAACACCCATGGCTTTAGGGTGGAACATAAATGAACCAAGAAGTAACAGATGAATAGAACGATGATCAGGAGAACATCACAAAAACTCAGAACTTATTGAGAAGAAAAGAAGTGGTCAAAATTAAGAAATGAGGATAAAAAAAGATCATTGGATTCAAGTTTTCCAAAGACACAATGTTACATAGTGATAAGCTAGGAACCATGCTAAATGCTGAGGGAAAAAGCTTTTAGAATAAAAAACATTTCTACCCTAAAGAAATGTAAATTCTAATGAGGGATACAAGGATATATGAAAATATATACAGTATAAATCATCAAAGCCATCTGGTACTGGCTATAAGAGAGAGTAGTGGATCAGTGGAATAGGTCAAGAAATCAACACACAGAAGAGTTAGTGATCATAGTAACCTAATATCCCCAGAGCATCGTGCCTGGCACAAAATAAATGTTTACTGATTTCATGAATGTTTACAGACTGACTGATAGGTCAAGAAAAAGAAATGCATGCTGGTGTTTAGTGCTTTCCTGCTGAGGCAGTTCCTTTTCCCCCCATACTACCAATAGAGGTCTGTTTGCTGTATTTCTGGATTATTTACCAAGACATAATAAAGAACTTCCCAAGACTGGCAATTCAAGAAGAGAACAAATGATAGTGACCAAAGGAACCCCAAGCAATAGTAAAGATTGTGAAAGTCCTGACTAAGAAACTAAAGATTTTGGGGGGGAAGGCCTGGGTTTGCTGCCTATTGAAGACAGGGGCTCAGGAATAATGATAATATAACTAACATTTATATAGTATTTAGTATGTAACAGGCACTGTACTAAGTGCTTCATGATTATCTCATTTGATCCTCACAACAATTCTGGGAGGTAGGTATTTTACCCATTCTACAAAGAAGGAAACTGAGGCAAACAGAGGTTAAGTGACTTGCCCAGGGTCACAGAGTCAGTAAGTGTCTGAGGTCACATTTGAACTTAGATCTTCCTGACTCCATGCCTGATGCTCCATCCACTGTACCACTATTAGCCAATGAAGAAGGTGGCTTGAGACCAGGGTTTCTATTTTTGAACCACAATTAAAATCTCTATCAGGTGAAGCATTCTGAAACAACTACAAAGGACCGAACTAATTAAAAATTCCCACTCACCCTAACCACTCCAAGTTTTCCTGAAAATAATGTGACAAGAATATTTCAAAAGTCACCTGTGGTGGGTAAAGCCTATTCTTTGTGAAAGAGCCTTAGCCCGACTCTCACACCTATTACAGATGGAAAACATAGATTTTTGCCCACTATGCAAAGGAAATGCAACTCAGGATTGGAAAGGAAAAGAAGGAAAAACACAGCAGTGAATAACACTCCATGTCCATGGGGAAAAGGGCCCATATAACAGATTGTTATTATGTCCTGGAGATATTTCTACATAGCCAAACCCAGCTCCAAGTCATGGAGCTAAGACTGCCTAGACCCAGGGATCCAGGCAAGAGAAAACATGCAAAGAGCAACACTGGAAGGGGAAAGAGAAAAAAAAGAAAGCCTGACAAAATTTCTGAGAATAACAGAAAAAGAAAAGGTCTAGTACATCTCCACACAGAAAAACCAATAGTGAATCTGTAAAGAGGTACAACAGAAAGCACACTAAACCTGGAGTCAGGATAACCAGAGTGCTTCAGACACTCACTAGCTGTGTGACCCTGGAAAAGTCATTTGCCCTCTGTGGGCTTCTGATTTCTCATCTGTAAAAGGAAAGAGATGAACTTAGTGAATTTTGGTCTCTTCTGGCCACAAAAATTCTCTTTGCCATGAAAGAAGGCAAACTGAGTAGGCATTCCAGAAAAAAAGCCACAACATAATAAGCAGTAAAAGAAAAAATGAAGATTTGAAAAAGCTGAATTCTACATATCCCCAAAAGATAATCAAATTAGTAAGAAACTCAAAAAAGAAACAAAACTTTTAAAAAGATGAAATTGGGATATTTATTCAGATCAGAGGTCCCAAAGAAGAAATAAGCCAAACACTAGACTAGATATGTCTGTGTACATTGGAGAATCTCTCCAAATCATGGTAAAGGCTGAAAAAGAGACTAAAGAATTTGGAAAAAAAATAGAGATGCATAAGAAAATTCATCTAAACAAAAGCAAAAGGTAACAATTGTTTTTTTTAAACACTTACCTTCCATCTTAAGGATCAATATTGTGCACTGATTCCAAGGGAGAAGAGCAGTAAGGACTAAGCAATTGGCATTAAGTGACTTGCCCAGGGTCATACTGATAGTGAATGTCTGAGGCTGGATTTTGTAAGAGTGTAAATTGAGGGTTTTATGCTAAATATGAGAATTCTAAAGTATTATTCTGGTTACTGATTTTAAAATGTTATAGCTTAAGTCAAAATGACTTTTAACATATTTATTTACAAAGAGCAAAAGTGAAAAATTGTAAGAAGCTAAGAAAATTGTCTAGCCTACCACCCTAAGTGCTGCTCCAGTGCCCAGGCCATCCCAAGTCTGAACTCCATGTAGATTTCCCAGTAATCCTCAGCCAGAGGTCCTGGTGATGGTTTCAGCCAGAGTTCCACCAATGTAGCCTCCTCCAAAGCCAAAGGAAGAATCTCAGCCTCACCTAGCAAGCCAACTCGTGATCCAGAGAAAAGGTCTCCTCCAAGCCATGGCAGGGATCTTAAGCCACTCACTCCAAATGTCAGGAAGGGAATGAATCTCTGGAACCAATCTCTCCAGAAGTCAGGAAAGGAATGAATCTCCAGAACCAATATCTCCAGATGCCAGGAAGGAATGAATCTAGACCATTTGGTCTCTTCTTTTTATATTCCTTTTTCCATATCACTTCTTGTCACTTCCTGTTGCTCCCCCTTCTTCACAGAACTAATGGCAGTTTTTCAATTTGCCTAGCACTGACTGGGATTGGGGGGCATGCAATGGCCTTTGGAGGTGTGAGTTTAATCTAGTAAGTGACTCTGAACTCTCTTACTTAGTGTTAAGTAGGGGTACTTTAAGTTCTTGATTTAATTAGCTAAAAATAGACAAGGGGAGAGTTAATCCTAGCTTCACAATTTGAACCCAGGATCTCCTGATGTCTGGGCCTGGCTCTCAATCCACTGAATCCCCTAGTTGCCTCCCAAAAGGTAATATTTTGAACAAATGAATTCAAGGTGTTGACCTTAAAAACAAGGTATGCACTTTACTGCAAATAGTCCAGTCATAGGGGGTTTGGAGAAGTAATATAAACTTCTTTATGAGTCTAGTTGAAAAGAACAAAGGAACTTTAAGAAATCACCTGCTCTAGGCAAGGACCATACTTCCAGGACTACATCCTCCTCTAGGAGAAGGATTATCAATGAAGTCAACTAGCATTTATTAAATGTCCACCAAGAACCAGGCACTGGGCTAAACCCTGAGAATACAAAGGCAAAAAACAATTCTTCCCTAAAGCAGCTCACAGTCCAATGGGGAAGAAAATATGTAAACAACTACTTACAAAAGAGTTTACCAAAAAAAAAAAAAGATGGGTTAGTCTCAGAGGAAAAGCACAAAGATTAAGGACTAGGAGGAAAGGCTTTTTGCTGAAGCTGAGTCTTTAGCTGAGACCTGACAGAAGCCAAGGAAGAAAGGAATAGAAATGAGGTGTAAGAATATTTCAGGCATGGGGACAGTCAGCAAAAATGCCTGGAGTATGAGAAATGGAATCTTGTTCAAGGAAAAACAAGGAGGCTGAGGCCACTGGAAGTAAGGAAGAAGACGACTAGGAAATTGGGGAAAGGCTTAGAGGATGAAGAGCTTTGAATGAGGATTTTGTATTTGGTCCCACAGGCGATGGGAAGCAAACGGAGCAGAGTAATAGAGGGTATGAGAGGGCCTATATCTTATGTAGATCCATTTTCCAGATGAGAGGTTAGAATGGGAAAAGAAAAGACAGAGAACCCAACTAATGAGCCATTTCACATCAGACCAAGAATAAGTTGATTAAGGATTGTACCAGTGTGGCAGAAGCCTTAGGAAAAAGGGACTTATTCAAAGGATGTCTGGAAGATAGAAACAAGAGGAGCTGACAACTATTTGGATGTGGGGAGATGGAAGAAGACATTTAGTGAAAGACAGGAATGGAGAGGCCACCTCGGTGTCTATGCAACCAATCTCAGTGTTCTCACCTTTGACCTATACATTTTGGTCAATTTTAGTCTTCGAAGAAGCTCTTCCTTCTCTTGAACTTGCTTCAACAATTTCATCTTTTCTTCAAGCAATTCTTTCTTGCCAATGCTATGACCTTCTGAAACCACTGGGAGATTATCTGGTAGGCCACTTAATTCAAGAGATTCACTTCTATAAACATCAACATCCTTCAAGGGGTCTTTCAAACAGAGACTTTCTTCTGCTTTTTCCATGTTTTTACAGTTTTCTGAAGAGCCAGAGCAGCTTCCATCAGAGGAAGATGTTGCTCTCTTTGAAACGGTAGAGTTATTTTCTTCAGTATCTCCTTTAACCCGTTTTGCCAGGGCATAACAGGAATTAAATGAACTTCTTGTTTTCTTTAGCCGTTCTCTAAGTGTTGCACTCATCAGCTAAAGAAGGAACCAAAACCAACATTAAAACTTTCAAAAATGTAAATAGTCACTGAAATAATGTTTCACTTATGTGGTAAATACCACTAGTTGTCAGATGCATTGTCTCTCTACACCCTGGTATACTACAGCTATTCCCCCTTAATTTAGAGGAGGGAGACTTAAAATCTATGTAATGGGAGTCACATTGTTTCCTAGTACAGTTACAGAATGAGATGTACTCTTTCCTGCTGAAACTTCAAAATAAGTTCTTCTCACATTTTAACTGACTCATTTTAAAGGTGAAATTTTATTAATTCACAAAACTGATTCAAGAAAGCACTCAAAAAGTAAAATTCTTTCATTTAGAAAGAAAAAAGCCACAAATTCTGAAAAGGATCCTAGTCAAGCACATAATCCTAGTAGTTCAGCATATGACAAAGAAATATCTGTCAATATTGACAAAAGTAGTTATCCAGCTTCCAAAAAATAACAATTGATCATTTTTAGTCAAGTGTGAGGAAGTATTTAAAGAAAGGCATCATGATATAAGAAAAGCAGTAGGCTTAAATTCTATTTATTGCCTATGACTTTGGCAAATCCTTTAATTTCTTGGAGCCCAAATTTTTCCTTTTGTAAAATAAAATTTCTAAAGTTTTTTTTTTACTTTTAAATCCTACAACTTACTTTAAATATTACGCTATACAACAGAAACTTTCGGTGATCCAGTCAAATATTTACTGAAGAAGCATTGTGCTTTACTATAGTGGAGTGAGTGCTGGGCATTAAATAAGGATAATCTCCAGTTCAAATATAGCTTCTAACACTTAATAGCTGTGTAACCAGAGTAAAATCAGTTTTTAAGTGGAGATAGCACTTATAGAAATATAGTGTTGTTTTAAGGAATAAAAGAATAAATAAAAGACCATTTTAAGCATCTAAATAATTTTATAAGTCCCTGCCCTCAAGATGTATATATTCTCCTCTACTAGAGTTAAAGCACTTTGCAAATCTTTAAAAAGTCTTTATCTATAGTCTTAAAATGCTAAATATGTAATCTTAAACTTATATACACATATATACTATATACATATAAACACTATATCTATACACATGCACACAGTGCCTATATTCGTATTGTGTCCCTCTGTTAATTATTTCCTATTTATACTGAATAAAGCTTGCAAATACACTTCTGTTAGTTGTCTCTCCCATTAGATTGTGATCTTCAGGGAAAGGGCTGTTTTTTATTTCTTTTTGTATCCCCAGGCTTTGGCCCAATGCCTAAAACCTAATAGGTGCTTAATAAATGTTTGCAGACTGGCTGAATGCACATATATATACACACAGGTCGGTTGTTATTATGATGCAAAGAACAGATGCTTTTTACTGAACTGAAAGTACTAGACAGAAGACAAAACATCTGACCTGTATTCTGCTCCTAGGCAGGGGTAGATAAGCATTTATAGAGCACCCTTGTGACAAGTACTGTGCTAAGCACTTTACAAACATATCTCATTTGATCCTCACCACAACCCCATTATCCATTTTTATGTGGAAGAAATTGGCAGAGGTGAAATGATCTGCCCAGGATCTGTCTGTGGCTGGATTTGAACTCAGGTCAGAACTGAGCCCATCCCTCTCTATTCACTGACCTAACTGCTGCCTCCAAACTCTAAAGAGTTAAGGGGAAGGAAGGGAAGGGGTGGGGGGGAGGACAATTACAAATGTCACAAGAAAAAGTATAAAAATGCAAATGAGTGTTTCAGGAAAATGCTGTAAGGGGCCAGATGTGGGTGGCCGGCTTTCAGGGTTCCTAGATGAGGAAACAGATTTCCTGGATGAAATATCAAGAACTAGTTCTTGAAGAAAGAAAAGGGACTTAAGTAGCAGATTTTCCAAGGATGGATGATGGCATCAGGAAAAGAAAGGGCCATGGGAGTATATAAGGCTTTGGAGTCAGGGGACCCGAATTCAAATCCAACTTCTCCTTGAAGTCTCAGGCAAGTCACTTCACCTCCAATGAACCCGTTTCCTACTCGGTAAAACCAGTGGGTTGAAGTAGCTGCTATTCACCTATCTGGTCATCTTACAGGGAAAATGGCTTAGAACGGGAAAAGCAGACTGGGGGCCTTGAATGCCAGGATTAAGACAAAGGCCCCTTCTGGGATCTTGGAAACCTCTAGGTACCACCAATTCTGAAAGTCCCTGGTCCTGGGTAAATCTGATGAAGGCGAACGTTCATACCTGTTTCCCTGAACTATGACTCTGAGAAACTGCTACAGTCTCACTGGCCTTGGGGGTAGCAGGCAAGGCTGGAGTTTTATCTGATGGAATTTCCATCTTGGGAATGGAGCGTGTGCTCTAGAAACAAAACAGACGCAGAAGAGGAAGCTGAAAACACATTAGACTACAAACCACACCAACTCTCCCAGTCCTGGGTCCTCGGAAGCTTCGGTTCCTAGCCGGAATTACTCATTAGCAGAGCTATTAGTACTAGTGCCGGCCGAGGACAGAGTCCTCCGTGGGTGCCTGTATCCCGAGCTTTTGGGGGCCGCGTCTCCCCATCATCCCGTATCCCCTCAGGCTTTCCGACCCTCCGGACCCTGTGCCCGGAATCACGTTCGGCCCCCGAGAATCCAAAGCCGCGCTCCCGAAGTGAGGGCCCGAAGCTCTAGGGAGAGCCCAATCCCGAGGGAAGGCGACTCCGGCTTTCATATCTGGGAGGGACTGGGGCCACGGCTCGGGAGCGAGGATACCTCCAGCGTCCGAACCAGGGTCCGAGGTCCACACCTGAGCAAGACAGAGGAGTGAGAGGCGGCGCTTCGGGGAGCTCAGATTTGGGATGGGGAGGGGAAGAGCAGCCCTCCTCCTCTTCCCTGGGCTCACAGGCGGGCTCCCTTTGCGCAGGCGCGCTGAGGTGAAAGTTGCAGTCGGCCGCTACCGCCTCCTATCTCCTTCTGGTGTGGCGGGAACTGGAGCAAACTAGGAAAGAGACGCCATTGGTCTGCCGCGTGGGAGGGGCGGGACAAGTAGAAGGGAGAATCGTGGTTGGGTCAGTGGCAGGGGGCGTGGCTTTTTGTTGCTTTCGGGATTCCCACCAGACATGCAAAAAGCAGCTACCCAAGTGGGACTGGTAGGTTGTTTTCTTGGCCTCGTTCCACCCCACCCTTACCCCCATACCCAGTTCAGCAACCCTGTGTCTTAGTGAATGCATTCCCAAAGCTATGCCAAGTTAAATCATCCCCTCCATTTAAAGTTCAGCTTCCACTTAGAGCGGTTGTTACAGAGCAGAAAACTGAGGCACTGGGTGACCTTCTCAAGGACCAAGAGACCCATTGCCTCAAAGACAGGATCAGAACCCAAATCCTCTGCCTCAGGGTGGTTGAGAGAAAACCTTCACTCCATTCACAAAGCCTCCATAGCTTTTCTTCAAATGGGTCCTTGACCAAAGCCATCCCCCATTCTTCCCTCTCCCTCATTCCCTCCCTTCCACAAGACCTCCCCTTCTCTCCAAACACAGAAACCATGGCCTAGGTCAGGGCCTCTCAGCGGGACTTGGACTCCCCTAAATACCTTCTCCCTGCCATTCCCCCAGGAAATCCCCCATATCCCTATGAGATCAGCTGCCCTTCCCCCTCCATAAACTCCCGTGGCTTCCTAATGGGTTTTTTTAAACCTTTACCTTCCCTTTTGGAGTCAATACTGGCTCCAAGGCAGAAGAGAGGTAAGGGCTAGGCAATGGGGGTCAAGTAACTTGCCCAGGGTCACACAACTGGGAAGTGTCTGAGGCCAGATTTGAACCTAGGACCTCTAGGCCTGGCTCTCAATCCACTGAGCTACCCAGCTGCCCCCTTTCCTAATGTTTTTAGGATTAAATCTAAACTTCATGAGAATTAATGTCCTTGGGTAGTATGGAGCAGCTGGGTGGTGCCTGGATAAAACCCAAGGCTGGAGTCTGGAAAATCTGAATTCAAATCAGGTCTTAACAAAATGGCAGAGAAGATACATAGACCCTCCAAACAATTAGGATATGGCAGCCTCAAAATGGAATTCTAAAGTAACACAACCCCACAAAGACTGGGTGAAATAAATTTTCAGCCCCAAACAACTTAGAAAGCCAAAGCTGGCACAGAAAATCTACAGCACTAGAGTGGAAGCTGAACACAAAGCCGCTCCCCAACATGCCTTGGGGGCAGCTGCATGAGCAGCAAAGATTTCCTTCAGCCAGAAGCAGTAGGGGGGGGGGCGGAGGGGGGTAGATAGGGATACATTTGTCAGTTGTGGATACAAGTCTCTTGTGGCATTGCTCCTATACAGATCCACGGTGAAGTCCTGTGAAGGAGGAGGACCAGCACAAACCAGCCCCTGTGCCCACAGAGGAATCCAGACAACCCTGGACACAGTTCCAAGGTGGGAAAAGAGTGCTTATGGTTATTCACAGACAGGAGCATAGGCCCAGAGAATATTAAACATACTTCTCCTTACATCATACCACCTTGGAAGAACTGAAAACAGATCAATCCCCAGAGCTAGCTCTGAAGGCAGCTGCAAAAAGAATCTCCTGTTTAGAAAAGAGCTCCCTTCACCACAGTTGTGGAGCCTAATTTTTTTTTTTAATTAAAGGAAAAGGGCTGAAAATGAGCAAATAACAAAAAAAGAAACTCAATATGGTTATTTTGGTGACAGGGATGACCAAAACACAACTCAGAAGAAGACAACAAAGTTAATATTGCTACATTCAAATCCTCTAAGAAAAATGGGAATTGGATTTGAAAATTAGAGAGGTAGAAGAAATATTGGGGAAAGAAATGAGAATGATACAGGAAAATCATGAAAAAAATTAATAACTTGGGAAAGGAGGCACAAAAAGATACCAAATAAATTAATGTCTTAAAAAACAGAATAGGCCAACTGGTAAAAGAGGCTGAAAAATCAACTGAAGAGAACTCCATGAAAAAGCAGAATTGGCCAAATGGAAAAAAGAGGTACAAAAATTCACTAAGGAAAAGAACTTTTTAAAAACAACTAGAATTGACCAAATAAAAAAGGAGGTATAAAAAAGCTCACTAAAGAAAATCAAAATTAGAATTGGGCACATGGAAACTAATGATTCCATGAGACATAAAAAAAAAAAAGAAATAAAGTCAAAGAATGGAAAAATTGAAGAAAATGTGAAATATTTATGAAAAGCAATTGACCTGGAAAATCAACCCAGAAGAGATAATCTGAGTATTGGCTACCTATAAATCATGATCAAAAAAAAGCTTAGACATCATCTTTCAAGAACTTATCAAGGAAAACTGCCCTGAAATTTTAGGACTATTGGGTAAATTAGAAATTGAAAGAATTCACCAATCAACTCCTGAGATTCTAAAAGAATAACTCCCAGGAATAGTATAGCCAAATTCCAGATCCCAGGTCAAGGAGAAAATATTGCAACCAGCTAAAAAGAAACAATTCAAATATTATGTTAGGGTAACACAAAATTTGGCAGTTTCAACATTAAAGAATCAGAGGACATGGAATATGATATTCCAGAGGACAATGGAACTAGGATTTCAGAAATGTGTTAACTTGGAAAAAACACAGAACTACTTAAGTAGTCAGAAAAAAAAACCAAACAAGTCTATAATTAGGAAAAGGAAATGCCCAAATTTGGCCAGTGCCCAGTGCCCATAACTTTACAGGACCTATACCCTGGGACTCTGGGGACATATCCATGAGAGTATCACTATGCTAGGTGACAACTCTGAGGAACAATAGAATTTGGGGAACTGGGGGAATCGGAAATATGATTGATTGGGAGAGAACTTGAGACTTGAAATATATATTTTTTTAATGTTGGAAACTGATTTTACATGTAATTGGGGGGGGATTTAATTAACTTTTTAAAAAATCAGGCCTCAAACACTGTATGACCCTGGACAAGTCACCTAACCCCTATTTGCCTCAGTTCCTCATCTATAAAATAGGGACGCACTGGAGAAGGAAATGGCAAACCACTCTATTATCTTTGCTAAGAAAATGTCATGTAGAATCAGATATGACTGAATGACAGTGAGAAAACTGAGGGCCAGAGATGAAGTAATTTGCCCATGTTCACAAGTTCACAAGGAAGTAACCGGTGTGTCAAGGAAGCTCATGCCTTCCCCCTTCCTAACTTTACATGTCCATCAAACATTCCTAACATACCACAGGTTTGCGCTGGCGTATGTTTTGTGCGTCAATAAAAGTTAAAGTTGGGGGCAGGATGGGAGAAACAAACAAGAGAAAGGGAGAGATGGACAAGAAGACCATGAGGGAAGCCTAAGGAGAAGGGACAGTGTAGGAGGTGAGGGGGAAATGAAACAAGAACTGGCAGGCTAGGCTCCATGCGGCCAGGTTACTTAGGAATGATTGTCTACCCTTCATAATAAACTTTGTAAGATATCTACCTCTGGGTAGCAAGAAATATTATTTTTAAATATTACACCAGTCAGCCAATATCTGAGCCCAGGTCCTATAATTATAAATCCATAGCTACTACTACAATAAACAATATCTACTAAATTATCGAACTATTCGCCTTTCTTTTTGTTTAAATTAGGAGTTCCAATGGAGAAGGTAAGAAAAAATTAGTTACAGATATTGGGTTGTGTTGACAATAACACATTGAAGGAAATGTGTTCTTCAAGTGTTAAGAGATATAGGACCAAAATATATAAAATACTGATTTATCAGTCAATATAGAACTGAAAGTTCAAGCCCTTTTCCCCCTTTTCTCCAAATTTTGCAAAACAAAACAAGTAATTTCCATATGCAAAGAAAAAGATAGTACACCAATGAATTCACAAATCTTATGTTTAGCTTACTTTTTCTTCATATTCACATAAAAAAAAATCCTGTCCACAAGTATCCCAGTCCGTTCCCCACCCTTCCCACATCAAAGAAAATATGATCAAGGAGGCCAATGTGTAATATCATCTGTATTTCATGTTTTACCTTTCTGTTCACTGCCTGGAGGTTACATTCACAGTTTATTCTTCCAGCATTAATTTTGTTGCTATGTATAATATTCTAATGATTTTGCTCATTTCACTGAGTATAGTGTGAATCTTAAAAATGAATGCCAGAGCATCGAAGTGGCTCAGTGGATAGAGAACCAGGACTGGAGATGGCCCCAGTCACTTCCTAGCTGTATGACCCTGAGCAAGTCACTTAACCCCATTGCTTATTCCTTACCATTCTTCTGCCTTGGAACTAATACTTAGTATCAATTCTAAGACAGAAGGTAAAGTTTAAAAAAAAAATGAATATACTCCATTGAAATAATGTTAAAATATCCAATGAAAGGATGGAAGGCCTTGTGGGACATACAAAGAGGAAGGATCAAGAAAAGGAAACAGAATGACTGTAAAAGAGATAATAGGTATGAAAATGATCTGTTAAAAAAATTTAATGGAACATGACATTTTTTTAGGTATGGAAAAATTTTTATTAAGTATAGAGAAAAACCCAGTGAGCAAGAAGCCTTGTTGCTGATGACTCTCCCCTCACAACCCATAATCACAAGCCTCAAGACTGTTCTGAAAATAGAGATGTAAGAAATTTTTAAGAGCTTTCTCTTCTCTAAGGAGGGCTTTTACTGTAGGGTCCTTCTTCATGGCTGCTATCCAGAGTTTAAGTTTTGAAGTATGGTCCACACAGCTGTGAGAATAGATTAAAAAATGATGTTACGTGCAGGAAATAGGAAGGCACCACAAATTTTCACATTTATTTATGTTTTTTACATTGTGGTTGTATTTTATTTTCCTCTATAACCTTTTAAAAATACTACTTCACTCTAAACACCACTGCACCAGTACTGGAGAGTATTGTTGTGAGAATTCACTTTCAGGAATGGATTAGACTTCTAACTCTGATTTTCTACATTTCTCTCATGCCTTCTTTAACCCTTTCTTACCATCATTCAGCAAACCACTCTTCCTTTGAGGTACTTACCTCCCTCTTGATTACCCAAGTCCAAATTTTGTCTCAATTATCTACAGACCTCTAGACCTCTACTTTCTTTTTTGAAGAATTCAGTTCCTGCCTCACAGTCTTCCTCTGTACTCCAACTCCTGCCCTGATGCTTGGGATTTGCATCAGTGTCCCCACAAACACTCTGACCTCTAATTTCTTCAGCCTCCTAAACTTCTATGACCTCCATTTCCATTCTGTCTTGACTATATTATTTTGCACATTAATAAATGTTTGTGGAGTTTAATTGAATGATAGATTGATATAGAAAGTCAAAACTAGAAGGAACTTTACAATGAAGAAATTAAGGTATAGAGGGATGAACTTAATTTTTCAAGCCCACATAATGAATGCAATTTCAATCAGATGTCCTAGGCCCAAAATTCTTAACATCAACTTAAAAAAAACTTTTTTTAATATTAGAAACATTCAGTAAGACAATCAAATATGACCCATCTTTAAAAGGCTACGTTGTAGTATGCTAAATAAACAATTCCCTTTAAAACAGTTGAGAACAAAGCTAAAAGGACTGCTGATAGCATGCAGAAGGCTTTCACAGTCTTTGTAATTTGTGCTGTTTGGATAGGGTAGTATGAAAAACTTAAATAGCTATCCTTGCTTTGGGAAACTAAGTTGAAATTCTGCTAAAATGTGGGTCCGTAGCTTATGATCATTCAAGTGTATACTTGCATTTTTAACCAGAAGAGTACTAAGTTATTTTTAAAACTGGCTTCTTAATACTTTGATCCTCCCCCTCGTCCCAAAAAAGTTAGATAATTTGGAATGGATTTTTTTCAAAAAACATTCTCCAGAACACCAATAAATTTATTGCAAAATGGTAAACTTTCTTACTGTGCTATCCCATATGCACTCAGACGTTCAAACCAGGGCCAAATGAGGTAATCAATCATGGATATAGTGTTCCCTCCAAAGAAAGCTGTCCTCTGATGAGTAAGAACCTGAAAAGTTGGATGGACAAAAAATAAATTCTTCTTTTTGTTCCCATTGAGCTATTTCAGACATAGTTACAATAAATTCAGTCCAGATTAATGAGAAGGCTTTCACTATCTGCCAGACTTGGCTTTTTGTTGTGTTCTATGAACCTAAAAAAATACAGAACTACCAAAGTAGTTGGACAAGGAAATTCTAATCACAAAAACCACATGGTGGCCCTGGGATTATAATCTCATGTAATCACACAGAACCAAAGCACTGGGACTTCTCTTGAACTACAGAAAGAGGGGGGCTATTTAAATATTCTTTTGAAACTGGAGAGAAGTCAAAAGCCAGGTTACTTGAGTTTGCTGAAGCTTGGGGGGAGGGGAGAGACACTACTGAGTGGCAGAAACCTGGGAAAAACTCAATGGCCAGAGGCTAGAATAATTGAAAATGTACTCAAGGTTTGATTGTCTTCTTTAACTCAACTCTTGGGAGAGAGGCAAAACCAATTCATAGTTAATTCAGTTTTTGTCTTTTGAGTTATTTGTTTTTCCATCAAAAGGAAAGAGTCTAGGACAGTGATGGCAAACCTTTTGGAGATGGAGTGCCATGTCCTGCCCCCACCCACCTTACCCCCCACACAGGGGAGGGAGAAAAGGCTCCCTTTGGGCTGCTGAGCAAAAAAAAAGGGGGGGGGGGCAAGAGATGTGAAAAAATGTCATTAGGTGTGCTCTATGTGCCACCTTTGGCACCCATGCCATAAGTTCACCATTACTGGTCTAGAAAGAGTCAATCTGGAGATTACTTGAAGACAATGTCTTCAATTCTTTGCCTAGCTGAGCCCTCTGACCTTAGGATTTGTTGACTGCTCAACTGGTCAGTCACATTCAAAGTAAATAAGCCTTGGATTTCCAAATGGAACAAACCAGCCAATATAAACAAACAATAAAAGAACATGAAGTAACCCTTGATTTAATGATGGGATGAATGTACCTAAGATTTAAGAAGTTAAATGGCCAGTCAATTTGAGCACATGATATTGCTGAATTTCTGACCAAATGAGGAAAGAAAGGCGGGGAACCTGAAATAATTACCTGATTAAGAAAAGAAAAACACTTCAGCTCATATGGCTTGTATTATTATTTTTGACTAGATCTGTGACTTCATTGATATTTCTATTGAAGAATTATTTTTTTCTTTGTTAATCAATTCTTGCTCTACTACATATAGCATTAGTGTTACCTAGAGCCAGTGATATGCCAGTAAATGTTTTAACAACTAGATCTCTACAGGTTTAATCTGCATTAATGTTTTATCCATCATTTTTTGGTTTCCTTAAAATGAGGCAATAAATGGAAGAAAAACAAAAGAAAACTAAAACCCCAATTTGATATTAACAATCACTGATAAATGCTCACACTGAAAATTTATCAGCAGATCTGGTTCCAGCTGACTCCTCTACCTAAGATCCTTGCTTAGACTACAGTAGCCTGGATCACACAAAAAGAAAATAGCTAAGGCTAGATTTGAATTTGGGAAGATAAGTCTTCCTGACTCTGGGGGCTTGGCAATTCTACTCACTAAATATAAACCACATCTAATTTAGATCATTTCCTAATTATCCCTTTAAGGAAGTTGGCTAATAATTGATGTTAATAATAAAACCAGGCAAGTTAATAAAATACAACTTTTGCTACTGTACTTAAACAAACAATAGTCACCTATTTTCCTAGAGTTTCTGTTTAAATGAAAGCTTAAAAGATGAGTTTCTATTTCAGATCCATTTCTTTCCACAGGGGTAGTCTAGTGATCCATTTCTGAATGTTTAAATTTAAATATGCTTATACCCCTTCAATAATGCATTTCTGTTCTATTTTTAATTTGTTAGTTTGGATAGTTATTTGTGTATGCAATTTAGTTCCTCTACAATAGACTACAAATTCTATTAGAAAAGGAATATGCTTAATCTAAGCCTTGTATTTTCTCCAATGCCTAGCAGAATGCTCTATAAACAGTATGTCCTTTAATATGTATTTATTTAATTAAATTAAATTGATCTCTCTTGATCTATAAATTGAAAAGACCTTAAATTCCTCTCTACTTCAAATGGATGTTGTAGCAATCTAAAATGTGTATATCATATAAATTGATTCCATAGAAAGTTAAACATTTATAATTAAAAACTTCACTCTAGTGAATATATTCAGAATCTCTGACTTCCAGCACAGATCACAACTGATTTATAATAAGTAAGTCTTAGAAAATTGCCTGAGGCCACTTGTCTGTGGCCACACAACTTGAACCAGAAGTGGATGGGGTCTGAGCTTAGTACTCTATATACAATGTCATACTGCCATTTCTAGCAGATATGAGGAAGTTCAATTTCCAAGATGCTTTAGCTCCAATTCTTTAAGGTCACTGGGATTTCATTAAAAAATATTATCTGATACTAACTAGAATTGATTTTGTAAAAATCATGCAGATTTGTACAATGCAATTCATTTTGCAGAGCAAGCCCTTATATTTTGTACAATACAACTCTTATAATTTCTCCTGGCCTAGTAAAATATAATTAGAAAAGACTTATTTTTTCCCTATTAAAAAAGCCACTCACATTAAGGTTTAAAAAGAAAATAAAATTCTTAATTATTGAAATCTTAGAAAAAAATTCTAACCTCCTAAAAATCACTATGAAACTACCCTATAGAAATGAGAGGATGAAATATCTACATAGAAAAAAGAGGTCAGAGTTTGAGAAGAAAACAGGAAGATGAGGTGACTCCTATGTCTCAATTACTTGGTTATGTTTGGTACAAAAGACACAATTTATTCTTTACCTCCTCCAGGCTACTAAATACTGTTTGGAGCCCTGCTTTCTGGGCAGAGGAGTCTCCTCCATTCCCTCCTGCCATCAAATCCTTAAACAAAGGTGGTACCTAAGTAATAGAGAATAATAACAAATATATTATATTATTATATAATAAAGAACAAGGAAAACTTGATGGTTAGCATATATTGGTCTTTCACCTAAAAATATAGCAAAGACAGTTCTTCTAATCTTAATCCTTGAGCATATCATCTACTTTCTAGATTTTACACATATTCTCTAAGTATACCAGTTTCCAGAGCTGATAAGCTACATTTTGCAACCAAAGGCAGGACTTGAACAAAGACTAGTACAGACAGAAGTTCTTGGGTTATGGACTTAAGATACCTATATTGTAACACCCAGAATTTTAACCAATAAATAATATGAGGCCATTTCCCCAAGAATAACATCATTTATTAATAGGGGAATGCAATCTAGTAATAAAAGATGGGTTTATCACATCTGCTTTTTATGGAAAAGTCTCTCAGTAAGCCCTGACCCTCTCTTTTATAGGAAAGTGTGTCCTCTTTCTGATTGGCCAGACACTTCATCCTTTGGACCTCCCCTGGCAGTCCCAATTGGTGGATATTTCAAAAGAGGAGATGGACTTAAAGATCTTAACTCTTCCCCCATTACTTCATTATTTGGTAAGTCAACCTTCACCCAACAAGGAAAAGTAACCACCTTGCCCAGTTTTTAAATGCCTTAGAAAGGTGGTCTTGCTTAAAATAAAGGAAAGCCTTTTATCCCTTCAAAGTCTTTGACTAAAGACAAAGGTCTTTAGACCTAGTTAGATGCCTTGAGGCCTGGAAGTCAATTACTTTAGTTTTAGAAAAGGGACCACTTCTGCCTAACTTTCAAAACTCTAGGCTCAAGGAAATAATGTTTTCATATAGAAATATTGCTAATAAATAAGACAATGTAACATTAATTCTCCTCAATATACTATTCTCTCATCTCATCTTAAAAAGAAATTAAATATAACAATCTTTGGTATAAGCTACTTTATTTTGTAGCAAGACATCTTTAATAGGATTTTAGTTTTAACCTCACTTATTTTCTTTTGCCATACTGAACATGGTTTTCTACCTTGCTTCTTTTTGTTCCCCATTTCCCCCCCCCTTCCATTCCTTCTATAATGTCAGTTTCCTCTATCATCTCACCTTCATCTTGCTTAAATAGCCTCCCAATTAAAGGAATTTTTTCCCCCTCTTTGGTGAGTTTCCTCTAACCCCATAGTCTTTTCCTCTTAATGCGGTTCCTAAATCTATTTGAGATCAAAAATATTTCCTTCAAAACCTGCATCTTGGGGGCAGCTGGGTAGCTCAGTGGATTGAGAGCCAGGCCTAGAGATGGAGGTCCTAGGTTCAATTCTGGCCTCCCCAGTTGTGTGACCCTGGGCAAGTCACTTAACCCCCATTGCCTAGCCCTTACCACTCTTCTGCCTTAGAAGTGTTACACAGAATTGATTCCAAGACAGAAGGTAAGGGTTTTTAAAAACAAAAAAACCTTACATCTTCCAGTTCTGTCTTGCATCTTAATGACTGTTAAAGTATTAATTAACCATTCCTTTAGATATGACATCTAATAAACTACCAAGTTAAGGTATAACACTTTAGAAATGTGGTTTACAACCATTATTTTCAAAATATAAAACACACATTTGTCAACCATATATTGGTTTAGGCACATTTATATTATAATGATATAATTATAATAATTCCTTTAGCATCCTCCTAAGTACTTGTTAATTTGTCAGTTTATGAATAGAGTTGAACAAAATTATAAGCATATGTCTGTTTTTAGCCCTCACCTGGGTTCTAAATAACTGGGCAATCAACATTACTAAGAAAAACAAATTAGGGATTTCTTGTATCTAGTGTACCTTAGAGAACAGCTCCAAAATCATTTTTTGAAAAGCTTTCTCATAGGGATCCTCTGGGAACAACTTCTTTGGATAGGTTTCATCTAGGTACTCACAAGTGATGACAGATTCATAGATCAGTTGACCCTGACTGGTCTCCAGAACTGGTACTAGACCAAAGGGATTCTTCTTAAAGAACCAGTCAGGCTTGTTTTTCAGATTGATGTTGATAATTTCATGCCTGTAAAAGAGAAGGAAAAGAATAAAAAGGACGACATGTTTAATAATATCTAGCATTGATTTATACGGTGCTGTAAGGTTTCCAAATCTTTTTACATATTATCTCATAGTTTATTAACTATGCAGCTTTATCCACATCCTCAGATACCACATTCAAGACAGCTTATTTATTAGCAGATGCAGGTCAAAGTCCACTGTAGGTCGTAAAGTATCAGACAAATATTTGAACTAGATAACTCCCATCATCTATCTTTATAGTGTGAAATATGTTACTTGAGGAAATGCAATGAGGACTTTGTGTCAAGCATATCATTTTGAAAATCCACCTTTGATGAACTCTTTCTCTCTTTAAATTCCTTTGCTTAGGCATAGTTTTCTGGGTTTCCAAGCAAGTAAGAAAAACGTATATGAAGTCCATGTTATATTCAGCACCTAATTAGACCTTCCAAATACTTTGCTGAAGGGATTATAGAGATAGCAATAGAAAGTAAGATTTGGATAACAAAGTTTTACACCAGAAATGCATGCTAATAATTCTCCTCCTTACTTTTCTAACTCTGCCATTTATTACTCCCTTATATGAACTCTATATTCAAATCAACTGAATCACTGGCCTTGGGCTTCCCTCTTTCTGTATCCTTGCTTCATGCCTTTCCCTATTTTTTTTTTTTTAATAAACCTTCACCTTCTGTGTTAGAATCAATACTGTGTAAGGGCTAAGCAATGGGATTAAGTGACTTGCCCAGGGTCACACAGCTAGGAAGTGTATTGCCTTTCCCTATCAATCAATCAACAAAAACCTACTAAGCATTTACTGTGCCCTAGGAGCTATGACAATGGAAAGGCATACAAAGAAATGCAAAAACAGTCCCTACCTTCAATAATGTTTACATTCTAATAGAGGATTATTGCTGTTCAGTAGTTTCTCAGTTGGGCCCAACTCTCCATAATCCTATTTGGGATTTTCTTGGCAAAGATACTAGAATGGTTTCCATTTCCTTCTCCAGCTCATTTTACAGATGAGAAAACTGAGGCAAACAGGGTTCAGTGACTTGCCCAGGGTCATCCGGCTAGTGAGTATCTATGGCCAGATCTGAACTCAGGAAGAAGAATCTTTCTTACTCCAGGGCCAGCACTCTATTCTAGCTGTCCTAATAGGAGATACACCATGAAAATCAATCAGTACTAAAAGGTACAGACCATATGGAAGGAAACCTTCAATGGGAAGACTCTAGACTAGATTATCATGTACTAGAGGGCAAGAACCATTATTTATGTTTGCAGCTCTATCAGTATAAGTACAAAGCATATGAAACTAGTTTGCTAAATGTCTCCTGTGATGGAAAATCAAGACATATCCCAAGGCAATCAATATTCAAAAAATTTCTGAAACACTAAAAATTAATAACTGATGCTTACAGAGAACTTTATTTGCATTATATATTATCTTATAATCAAAATAACCCAGGGAGGTAGATATTTCGGGTACTTCAACAGATGGGAAAAATGAGGATCAGGAGGGTTACAACTAATCCATGATACTTACATTGCTGTAGAAGTTATTCGAGACTGTCTGACTCTTTGTGACCTTATTTGAGATTTTCTTGGCCAAGATACTGGAGTGGTTTGCCATTTTCTTTTCCAGTTCATTTTATAGATGAGGAAACTGAGGCAAACAGTTAAGTGACTTGCCCAGGGTCAAGTTACTTATTATTATCTGAGGTTAGTTAGTTATTATATGAGGCCAGATTTGAACTCATGAAGATAAGTCTTCTTGATTCAAGATGCAGCACTCTATCCTCTGTGCTCCCTAGTTGCCCTATGTTAAAATCAGAAATTGAACTCAAGACTTTGATAAGTCCAACTTATAATGCCACAGAGCCTCTTCAGGTATTGTAGAAAATCAACTCAAATCAACTTTGGAAACATTTATGGAGTTCCCCTGAAAGTGTGCTGATCTGGAGTCAGAGGACCTGAATTTTAATGTTGGCTTTATTATTATCTGTGTCATTTGGGGCAAGTGACTAACTGGGTCTCAGTTTCCTCATCTCTAGAATAATAAAGTCAGACTAAATAAACTCAGATTCATTCCAGCTCTAAATACATGATACTGTGTCCAAAGAGCCAGTGGCTGAGAAAGGTAGAAATACTGTTTTGTCCATTTTAGTAATCCCACATAGTGAATGAAGAAGTTAGAGCACCAGCCACAGCAAGTTGGAAGTTGTACCTTTCAGTGAAAGCAAAAATCTATTTGTATAGAATTTTAAAGGTTTGCAATGGGCTTTCTTCAAAACAATCCTGTGAGGTCGTCAGTGTAAGTGATATTATCAACCCTACTTTAATTATAAAGAAACTTGGGCTCTCTGAAGTTGGGCAGCTTACCAGTGGTCACACAACTAGTTAATTGTGAGAGCTGGGACTTGAATGACAAATATAGGATCATAGATGATTCCTTCATATTTGTTATGACTAGAACTCTGCTCATTATTGTGGCATATTCAAAAGGATAAAAGACATGGTCCTTGCTCTCAAAGAGCTTACATTATCATTGGGGAAAGAACACATGAAACAGTATGAGGAAGACCCATAAAATGATGGGAACCCTCTGGCACAGAAAGAGGAGGCAGTGCTGTGAAGTGTATTGAGAGGGAGGAGACCTGGATTCATGTCCCAGATTTGCAGCAAAGCATGACTTCATACAACTTCTCTCTTAATTTCACATTCCTGTCTTTAGAAGTGGAGGGTGAGTATGGGAAAATATAAACAAAAGGGAGAAGGATTCCTAGTTTGTCAAGAATCTTGATGGAAATATAGGAAAGAAATTTGACAGAAAACTGGCTCAAGACTAATAATCTCTTATACTGTTGCAATAATAAGCTTCAAATAGCTGATCCACAAAAAAAGAAAAAGGATTATATAAAACAAAATCAAAGGAGAAGGAAGTACTAATTTTTAAACTATGGTCAGGGAGAAATAAATCAAATGAGAAACAGAAAAGATGCCCATATACAAAATCAGATATACAAAATAGAAAATCTTTTACATAAAAAAATAATGCAGCTAGAATAGGGAGAACTACTAAATGGAAATATTAAAAATCTGATATTCAAGATATGGAAGAAAATGTTGCAAAAATAGTTAAGGCAGTATCAGTCAAAAAAATGGACATCCAAAAAAGAAGAAATACCAACAACCATCTTAAATACTCCAAATTTCTATAATAAAAGAATGCAATTTAAGGCAATGGGGATTTTACTTCATATTCCTTAAACAGATGAAAGTTGTAAAGAATGGGGGAGGGGGATGATTATGGAAAGATAAGCACATTAATTCATTGTGTAACTGATCTGGAAAACAAGTTGGAATTACATGGGAGAAAATTTCTGAGCTATTAAACCCTTTTGCCTAGTAATATAATTCACTTATAAGGTACTGAATATCCCCTCAAGGTAAATAACAAGGAAAGGTCCTTTATATAAGAAAGTATTCATGGACATTTTTCTTAATAGCAAAAAACAAGAAACAAAACGGGAGCCCACTGACTGGGGAGGGCTGAACCAGTTACAGTATACACATTAAACTACAATATCTTTGTAATTTAAGAAATGACAAATATAAGAAAGTCAGAGCAATGAAGAAAAGCTTTTTGAACTGATGCATAAAAATGACATAATTATGAAAATGTAAATGAAAACAAGACTAAAAGATATCAGCCTCACGCTTGGTTCTAAAGGATCAGAGATGAAAAAGATTTCTTACTCCTGGAAAAGAGGTGGTGCACTGAGTGTAGAATGCTGCACATGCTGTCAGAAGTTCACTGCCTTTGGATGGTTTTGCTTAACTGTTGTCCCTTACTGTGAGGGAGGGTTTGGGAAATGGTTATCGGTAAGTGATTAACCTATAAAAAACAAAAGTCACAAATAAAGCACTAAAAATAAAAGGAGAGGCTTAAACGAAATGACTTTTAAGGCCCTTTATCTGTATCAGATTGATTTCACCACCCTCACCTCGGTTTACTCAACTCTACAGAAGAAAAAGGACTTGGTTGCACGCCCCCCCCCTCCCCCCGGGCTGCTGTGAGACCCAAGTGCTCTGCAAATGCCACTGCACGCCAGAACCTTTCCGGGTTTTCCCAGGGTTCCGATTTTGTAATTCCTAAAGAACACTGGGAGTCCTGCGGGCGGTCCTTTTTTGCAAGGGAATTCAGGGATCTTTGTTCTTACTTGATTCCTTTGGCCTTCAGGACAAGCAGAGTTCTCTGGGCAAAAGGGCAGAATCTCATGCTGTAGACCCGGATGACTCCATCTGGTACAGGACCTGGGGGAGAGCTTCCTGCAAGAGGACCCCAAAATAAATTTATTTTGCTAAGTCCTGTTATTTTTATTTTTACTTTCTCTCCCATACACATCCTTGTCTCTCCATTCATGCGGTTACTAATGTGGTGCAGACCTTTATCCCCGCAAGCCAGAACTCTCACATGAGCCTGCTAGTGAGCCCCACTCCAGGCCATCCATTCAGATGCCCCAGTGATCTTCAAAAAGCCCAAATCTGACCGCTCCTCTATTCAATAAACTCCAGTGGCTCCCTATTTCCTCCAGGATCAAACATAAAATACCGCTCAAAGCTCTCAAGTGGGCCCCGGTGGCTCTTATGTGTGTGAACACACCCACCTACTTATAGAAGTGTATCCATGAAAGCATGTATATGGGTGTTGCCTGTATGTGTGGACGTATCTCAAATTAGTTTAGTTATGCCGGGCATATCGGCCCTCTTGTTCCTCGAACAGCACATTTCGCCTCCTTTTCCATGCCTCTTCCCGGCCGGTCTCCAGCCTCGGGGCACAGTTCTCCCTCGGTAGGAGGCATTTCCCAGTTCTCTTCCCTCCCCCCACCCCCATGGGACGTGCTTCGCTCAGTTAAAAGTTCCTCTTTATTCCCGGCGGAGCTCGGGCCGTGGATCGTGGTCACAGACTTGGTTCTGAATCACGCCTCTGGGACTACCGCCACGGGAACCTCGGGCAAAGCATGGAACCGTCTCCCGTGTCCGCCGTCCACGGGGAGGGTTCGACTCGCTGGCCTCCGAGTTTTCTGGGACTCATCCTCCCGCCTCTCACAGGCGCTCGGCCCCTCGGCTTATGGGAAAGAAATCGGACAAAGGCTATCTGTGCCGACTTCGGGCGGCCCACCCGGTCCCGACGTCCATGCCTTTGCCCATGCTTACCTTTTCCCAGGCTCTTACTTGAGTCTTGGGACATGATTCCTCCCTCTAAAAACGAGCGTCTTTCGGTCCCGAAAGTCACTGGCTCTAGTTTAGCCAGGAAGAAACCGCCTCGTAGGCTCTCCTTTCACCATCCCCCAGATCAACGCATGGACTGAGCTTCTGGTTGGGATGGAGGTGGGGAAAGGGGAGGAAAGGTCCCCAGGCTGCGATGGGGCGGGGAGAGGGAGGGAGAGGAGGAGGGAGAAAGGGAGACCGCGCGAGAGACCCACACGGAGATTGTCTAGCTACTTGCTACTCCAAATTGACAGCAAGTCCACGGATGAAGTTAAAGTAATTATCACAGACAGCTGAAAAGAAATCTATTCACAAACCTGAAACTATCTCCAGGAAGCCCCACGGGAGTATTTTGTACGTCAACCCTTATTAAGTTGGACGCCCCCCCTTTCCCCCTCTTCCCCCCCCTCCCCCCCCCCTCCCCCCGCCCTGAAACCCACTGATGGAATATTATATGGCCTCCTTAAGCTCTTACTATGTGTCAGCAGGCACTGGGCTAAGTGCTAAGAATTCCAAGAAAGGAAAAAGACAAGTAGCAAGTGGAAAACCCGGATAAGGTACGTCAGAGTAAGGAACTGTTTTGCCTTTCCATCCCCAGCACCGAGGCAGCTAGGTGGCACCGGGTTGATAAAGAAAGCTGTGTGTGGGAGAGAGGGAGAGAGGGAGAGAGGGAGGGGAGGGGGGAGAGAGGGAGAGAAACGGGAGGACGGGGTCAGGGCGGGGCAATGCGAGATAAGAAGGCTTTGGGACTCGCCTTTTTAAGTTAGCGGCAACCCTGGGGAATTTAGGCAAAGAATTCTTCCTAGGAAAAGACAATTATAAATAGATCTTTTCCTTCTCGTTCCTGCTTTTCCTGGTCCCACTTCCCTACTTCTCTGGGACCGATACTTGTGGGTGTTACCTTAAGTGTGATGATTTGAGTACTGAAAAGCTTTCTATTTTCCTCCCCCTTAAGGGTTTTTAAAAGCAAGCCTAGACGTCGCAGCAACCTAAGCAAGCTTGAAAACGTTCTCTTCTCCGCCACAAAACCGGGCTTTTCGAATGACTGTCCTTTTGATTTTAGCTTTCTGTACGCATCCTCCCTTCCCCACTGGTTTGCGCATGTCCAGTTGAACCAATCAGTTGAAGGCCAGATAAACTGTGGCAATTTTCTTGCCCCAACCCGCAATACTCCTCTCAACCCATAAGACAAGATCTAGCTAGATCGGGCTACCTACCGCTTCCCACACTTACTCACCCCTTTCCCAACCTTGAAAGGAACACATCAAACCTCTCCTCCCACATTCACTCTCCCCCGATAATTAGCTGCGGGGTCCAGGCATTTTCCCAATCAGCTTGGATTTTCCAAAATCCCTTCCTGTTCTTTACAGTAAGTGGAAATAAAGTTTGTACTCTTTAAGCGGGGTATGGCTAAACAAATTGGGGTTCTTGATTTAAGGTATTCTGCTGGGCATAAAAAACGAACGATAGAAGAATTTAGGGAGAGAGGTTCATTTTTTTAAAAACATTATTCTTTAAAAGCCCTCTAAATCTAAATCTAAATCCCGCTTCCCCTCCCCTCCTCCCCATTCCCTGTGACTGCCTTCTAGATCATCCATTAAATGCCCTCACCTATGATTCCTGCGGTTCGGTTTTCCGACCGGCCCCCTATTGTGACGATAGTTCCACGGACTGGACGAATCCATCGGCACCCGGGTTACAGTCTCTTAGATACTAACGCTAACTGTCCGCTTCGCTTCAGCTGCGAGCCTAGGAAGAAGCGGACGGAAGCTGCATTTTTGTAGAAGGAGCTGCACCGTTCCTTGAAGTTTTTCTGTTTTGAACACCTCCAATTACGATGAGTGGCAAAGAACAAGAGGGATCGGACTACTTCCAGAACGCAACCCTGTCTGTGAGGTGCTCCGACCAGCCTGCCGCCTTCTCTTCTCCGAACTCTATTATCCTTTGTGACGCTTTCTCTCCAATAGTAATTTTTAACCTCTGTTGCTCCCCGTGACTTTGCCTTCTCTCCGAACCTTCATTCCCCCTTCATCTCTGATTTTTCACGCGTCTGAAATGCTCCCTCAGCTTTTCTAAAGATCTCTGTTCTCTTTGGCTGAATTCCACTCCACGAGAAGCCACCTGGTTGGGGGCTCTACTCTCTTCCCCTTGCAGTCTGTGAGCTTATGCATGTAAATAGGTTCAGTGCAAGATGGCTTTTTAAATTGTCTCCATTAACCCTCAGGATGCACATTTTCGTTCTACCCAACTCTAGCTCATGAATATCTGATCTTTTCCCTACCCAAGCTCTTTCATTTGTTCCTTACTTTCTCAATCAAGCAATCCATAACATTTAAATGGCTCCCCCACCATCTAATAATAATAAGCCATCTAATATGCCACCTCTTTCCCATAAGGCACTGCTGCATATGTAGTCTAACCCCAGTTCATTTTTATAAAGCTCTTCATTTCTGCTGCAAATTCATGTTCCACTTGTACCATACGAATTAACTTTTCATACCACTTCTGTCAGTAAAGAATCATTCTCCTATCTGCTAATATACACATCTTCCACAGTCTTACAGCAAATGTTTTTAAAAGGTGTCTAGCTTTCTTCTCTGGTGTTTTCCCTTTTCTTTTTCATGTCCTATCAGCCCTTTGCTTCACCCAGTAGTGCCCATCTTTAAAATTTTGATTAAATTTCTGTAGTTCGTGATACACTATCTGGATAGGCAGAAAACTCTAGAAGATCTTTTTTTATCTAAAATATATCACTGGGGAGGGAAATGGCAGAATTGTTAATTTTTTTGATGACCTTTTATTTTTATAATGGCTTAATCTACATAATTATTGATGGTAATATATCCTTTTCCAAAGATGGGTGCAAGGATTCCCTATGAAGGAATTGGCTTTTATCAACAACACCACAATTTGCTACCCTTGTGGGAATTTTTTAATTTTTTTAAATATTGAAAAAGAGAGAAAGACTGTTCTACAGTGTATGAATGGAAACGTGGGTGCTGTGGCAACTAATATTCCTTTCGAAGTGGTGGCTTTTTCAGATCGGAAGTTTAAGCCCTCCATCTACATATACAACTACCCTGCACTGACCAAAAGGGCAAAATTAAAAGGTATTCCTATGAGACTTGTTTATTCTGAAATTGAAAAAAGTATCCTAAAAACCTGACAACTTGAGCTGTTCTTTGAACAAATGAAAGCTTTCAAAAATATGTCCTTAGAGATAAGATCTAGACATTAAGAATTGTACTAATTAGTGAACTGGAAAAGTCGGTCTTGTGCTCAATTAGAATGCCTTTTTCAGAGTGGTGGTATTTTGTTATGATTTATTGAAATTTTACTTGTATTGCTATTTGTATAGCTATACAAAATCCCTGGTAAAAAGAAATAGGTGAAGTCATACAGCATGAAAATGACTCATCTCCACAAATAACTAATGTTCTTTTCCCCTATGGCTGTCAAAGGCCAGAGCCTTTGAATAGCCTTTCTTCCACCTTCTTTCTCTTTGAAGAAAAGACTTGAATCCCAAAGAGGGTTCAGGGGCTTTAGGATATTCTACACTGTAGTTCAAATATATCTACATCTATCTATACAACATAGTTCAGATACAAGGAGGTTTTAGTAGGGTAGCTTAGGAGCCTAACCATAACTTATGGCATAATTTCTATGGGAGAAAAAAATTCCTTACACTCGGCTTAAAAAGAAACATGGAATATACCTTATTCTTAAGTTATGACCTAGCTATACTGTACTCATTTTTAAATGATCTACTTGTATGTAATTTGGTTATATGGCAAAATACATTTTCAAGCATTTGAGAGCTTATGTCTTTTTTCAACCATTAATCAATATTGAGATATGTCTTTAAAATAGCAGAAATTCATTTCACACAAATAAGATGTTATGAACTAGTAATAAATTTCATATCACTTTGAAAAAACAGATAATTGTTTATTTGCTTAAAGCCAAAAACAAAATTTTCAAGTTCAAAGACGTATTTCAGTATCCAATAATCACAAGACAATTCAATTTACTATTCTTTTTCAGATGGAGTAAAACTAAATGTTCATAGCAAATGGTCTCCTTATTTATTCATATTTAGAAATATCTACATCTTTTAAATAAAAAGAGAACTGAATCTAGAATATTTGTGTTATTAATACATAGGTCTTCTAACAATATTTGGTAAATTTATTGTTCAAAGATTAATTTTTTTATAAATGCAGCTAATTTCTCTTTCTAGACCAAAGTATGACTATGAGGACCTTGTTTTATGAAAAAATATTATTACACTGAAGTATTATAATATCCAACAAATATGAAAATTTCAGGAGTAAATTTGTATTATAAAATGTGAATAATCCTCTTTGAGGCAGTGAAAAAAGCCCTAGTTTTGAAGTCAAAGGACCTGTTCATAGCCTACCTCTGATTCTTCTGACCTTGGGCAAGTCATTTACCCTCTCAGCATCAGTCTCCTCATCTGCAGTGTGAAGGATTTGGAAGAGACATCTTCTGAAGTCACTTCTAGCATTTGTTCTGTGACCCTATAGGATAGGCATATAGGTTGCATGCTGTGCCTTTCCCCCCACCAAGTACCAGGCACACCCTGCCCCCACTCCCAGGAGAAAGTACTCTCATTGGGCTACTGGGCGGAGAGGTGGGTGATGAGAGAAATGTCCTCAGGTGTGGTAGAGAGGGAGAGTGGAGCAGTTCCTCCCAGTCCCTCTGCCTTTCTAGTAACAAACTGTGGGGGAGGGGTGCAGTTCTGTGTCCATAGAGAGCACTCTTTGTGCCACAGGTTCACCATCACTGATTTATGGTCTTTTATCTTCTGACTCAAACACAACCCTAAAAGAGCAGGAATGGGTCCATAAGTACCATCAAATAGATGTAATTAACTTTGTAACACGGATTCATCATAGTCAAATCTCTTTGGCATTTCCTGTGTCCAAGATAGTAGGCAACTTGACCACAGGAAGAACACAAGAGAATTTCTCCCAAGAGACTTCATCCTGCCCCTACCCAGGAATACAAAAGGAGGGAACTACATTCACAGCTAGAGAAGAAAAGATACCCCAGAATACTTGACTAAATCGGTCTCATTTCTGTTCTACAAAAGAAGACTTCTCTGTTCTCTCCAAGCTTTATAAGGTTTTCCATAGCAGTATGATGGTTAGTTACTAAAAGGCAGTAGGGGGCCTAAATTTTTTCTTTCTTCTTCTTTTTTTTTTTTTTTTGCTTTATATTTGTAGGCTTGAGAGAGAAAGACACAGACAGAGAGATAGTTAGAGAGAAATGGTGTACTTTTTCCTCTTTTGGCTGAAATGGTTGCCTTCCTGGCCCTATAGCTCAATTATACTACCTTCCTTGTTATGCTAAATGGTTACTAACTTAAGAAAAAGCCAGATGACTGCTATATCAGTTTATAAAGCAATTTTTAATTTTTATACAATTTGATATGTTGATAAATGATTCAAAAAACTACTTTAAAATATATCTAACGTGTATTATATATACATATAAATATAATATATGTACTATAAATATATCTTTATGTTCTATGAGATGATGGTGAGAGAATAGAAAAGGAAGACAAAGACATATATATATATATATATATATATATAGAGAGAGAGAGAGAGAGAGAGAGAGAGAAGGAAGATAAGAAATTGAGAAATAGATCAACATAAAAAGAGATGCAGTAACTGTAAAGCCCAGAGATCCTGAAAATGAATGACATGTAGACAAAGACAATATTATTTCCATCCAGCATTGTATTATATTGCTGATAAAGTGTTTTTTTTAAGTTAAGTATTTTTATAGGTAGAGACATAAATGGAGATCCTAGATTTGATCTGAGACTTCAGAAGTTATCTAGTCCAACACCACCTCATGTTACATATGAGGAAACTAAAGATTGAGAGGTTTTATGATTTCCCCATGTTCACACAACTAATAAATGTTAAAGGTAGAATTTGAATTCTTCTACTCCATTTGCAGCTTTCTAAACACTATTCCATGCTGCCTCTTCACCTCTTTGTACATGTCCTTGTAAGAATTGCATTTCAATGGTTTGACTAAAATATATGAAGATTATAAATAATTATTGCTCAAAGTTGAGAAGATGACTTGAGCTGAAGGTGACTCCTAAGGCCCACCTTCGATAAGCTGACTTCCTTCTTGAAATCCAACTACTTCTTGAGGCCAACTTCCTTCTTGAAGTCCACTTACCTAGTCCCAGAAATTCAGGGCCTTTTATAGTAGATCCTTGTCCCTTCCTCCTTTCACAAGGGCCAATCACAGTTTCCAAATTGTCTAGCACTGCCCAGGGGGTAGTCTCTGTGGGATTCACACCTCTCATCCTCTGAAGGTATCAACTTTTATAAAAGGCTAATGAAGGTCATCCTCTGAAGGTCAATTTCTCATCAAAAGGTTCAGTTTCCTGATTGAATTTGTAAGGGTGTGAATTCTCTAAGTGGTTTCTGAGCTCCTCCACCTAGTTCATGCTTTTGTTGATTCAATCAAAAGATGTGTTAACTCAAAATAGGCAATAGGAATAAAGGATTCTTTTTTCATATCCTTTAGGCATTAGGAAACTAAGCTGATGGTTAAATGTGACCTGAAAGGACTTGTGGGGTCTAAACCCCTTATCTAAAAGTGCCAAAGGAAGCAAGTTATGATTGCTATTTTAATAAAACAAATGTAAATTCAAGATCATTAGAAGAAATTTCCTTATGATTTTTGTGAAGTGTTCCAGATTGGTGAAAAAGAAGTGTTTCGATCATTTGAAATCATCCTAGAAAATAGGTTCTATAAGGATTAGTTATGCATAGAGAACTAGAGAAGGTAACAATATTTTTTGTCACTAGTGTTTATTTTTAAAAATAACTTCTAACATTTTTACTCCTAGAATTATTCTGAGAAAAGGGGAAAATGTAAGTAAAACATGTGATATGAGAGATGTATATAACATGGGAAAAGAAAATTTGAAATTTGAAAAAAAGGAAATGAACTCTATATAATGGTTGATTTGAAGGCATACCTAAAATGGATCTAATTTTCTGCATTAGGGAATGCTCAGTTGGACTACACTTTACTTCAATTTAGTCATTCTGGCATATACCTGGCTAGTTACTCTTCGATTCCTGAACATGAAGTAACACTCTGGTAAGTTTTAGCATTTGACACATTTTTGTATTACTTAGGAAAAACCTTGAAAAAATAGTTTTAAATGATTTTCATTGGTACTTTGAAAAATATATTATTCACTAAAGGAGAGATCCATGAAACTTAGTTCTTCATAAAAAGTTAAAACTATCTTCAGAGAATGAAACAGTATAATCTAGGTTTTAAAGAACCAAAAACATGGACCTCTTAAAGAACTACGTTTTTAGATAGTATTTTAAAATATTTAATGCTTTGTCATTGAAAAGATATGTGGAAAAGCAAAAGTATCAAAAAACACATATTTTAAGTATGGGAGTAATATAATTATTAACAACAAACATTAAACCCTATTAAGTACTGCTCATTGTGTTAACTCTGGATATAATATATATGAATTAGATACATCTGACTCCAAAGAGCTTAAAATCTAAAGGATTTTATTGTCTTCTACAATAGCAAGTTTCCAACAATATTATTTAGCTTTCAGCTCTTATGGTGCTGTGCCAAGTATTTGTGATTCAAACAAAAGAAAAAGCAGTCCTTGGCCTCAAAGAGCTTGCATTTTAGAAGAGGAGAAATATAACTAGTTACATAAAAGGCATTCAGGATAAAGGGAAGTCCATCTGCAAGGAAAGCATTTTTTATCATGATTCTTTTGGGATAAATTTGGATCATTTGTATTGTTGGGAATAGCTGTTATTCATAGTTATTCATTGTAGAGTATTCCTGTCACTCTACATTTTCCTGGTTCTACTCATTTCCTTCTGCTTCAGTTTGTATGAGTCTTTTCATTTCTTATGGTACAATAGTATTCAATTACAAGTATATACTACAACTTAGCCAATCTTTGATTGATTGGTATCCCCTCACTTTCCAAATTTTTGCTCCCCACAAAAAAAAGAGCTGATTTAAATATTTTTCCCCTTCCCCTCCTCCTAGTGCATTCCTTTCTTCTGCCTTAATTTAATTTTTTATATCATCCTATCATGTTCAACCCACACTACTCCCTCTATTTATACTCCTTCTAACTGCCCTAATAAAAAGTTCTTTGGCATTATAAGAATCATTTTCTCATGTAGGGATGTTCACAGTTTAACCTTATAAAAATGTCTTTTGATTCATCTTTACTGTTTATCTTTTTTATGATTCTCTTAAGTCTTGTATTTTCCATTCAGTTTTGGTCTTTTCATCATTGAATATCCATTTTTGCTCTTGAAAGATTATGCTCAGTTTTGCAAGGTAAGTGATTCTTGATTGAAGACCTAGCTCCTTTGTCCTCTGGAATATCATATTCCAGGCCCTCCTATCCTTTAATGTAGAAGCCTTTAAGTCTTGTGTTATCCTGATTGCAGTTCCACAATATTTGAATTGTTTCTTTTTTGGCTGCTTGCAATGTTTTCTCCTTGACCTGTGACTTTTGGAATTTGGCTATAATATTGCTGGGAATTATCATTTTGGGGTCTCTTTCGGGGGGTGATCAATGGATCCTTTTAATTTCTATTTTGTCCTTGGGTTCTAGACTATTAGGGCAGATTTCCTTGATGATTTCTTAAAAGGTGATATCCAAGCTCTCTCTTTTTTTTTTATCATGGTCTTCAGGTAGTCCAACAATTCTTAAATTATATCTCCTAGATTTATTTTCCAGGTCAGTTGTTTATCCCACATTTCCTTCTATTTTTTTATTCTTTTGGCTTTGTTTCTTGATGTCTCCTGGAGTCATTAGCTTCCACTTGCCCAATCCTAATTTTTAAGACATAATTTTCTTGACTGAGTTTTTTTTTTTTACCACCTTTTCCATTTGGCCAGTTTTAATTGGTAAAGAGTTCTTTTCCTCAGTGAATTTTTGTATCTCTTTTTCCAAAGACCACTCTGTCTTTTAAGTTTTTCCCTTCAGTGCATTTTTGTATGTCTTTTTCCATTTGGCCAATTCTGATTTTTAGTGAGTTCTCTTTTTATGCCTCTTTTGCCAGTTGGCCTATTCTGTTTTTTAAGCTATTTTTTTGTGCCTCCTTTACCAAGCTATTGACTCTTATTTCATGATTTTCCTATATCACTCTCATTTCTTTTCCCAGTTTTTCTTCTATCTCTCTTATTTGATTTTAAAAATTCATTTTCATCTACATTACTTTTGAATTTGAGGGCAATTAATATTTTAGATTTTTAATAATTGAAGGTTTTGGATGCAGCATTATTGACTTTGTTGACTTCTTCCGAATCTACTGTCAACAAAATAATTTTCTATGTTGTTTTTTGTTGTTATTTGCTCATTTTCCTGACTTTTTCTTTTCTTTTAGTTTAAAAAACTCTCTTAAAAGTTGGGCTTTGTAACTGTGGTGATGGGAGCACTGTTCCAAGCCTCAGGTTCTTTGTTCAGATACCTTCAGAACTGGCACTGGGGATCTATCCACTTTCAGTTCTTCCAAGGTAGTATGATGTAAAGAGAATTATGTTTAATACTCTCCCTGCCTGTGCTCTGGCCCGTGAGTAACCCAAGCACTCTTTTACCTCTTGGAACTGTGATCAAGGTCCCTGCCTCTCTGTGGCTGCAAGTGCTAGTGTGTGCTGGTGTCCCTCCTCATCCTACACATGCATCCCAGGGCTGTGACCAGGTTCTGCATATGAGCAATGCAACAAGAGTCTTGTGCCCAGAGCCAGAAAAGAGTCCCTTATCTTCTGAGTGGTTGACTGATCTCTCTGCATCCCCCTTATTATCTGTGGCTGCTGCTTCAGCTAGGCTGAAGCCTGTTGCCTCAGTGGTACCTGACTGGGTGCCCTGGTGTAGTAGATCCCTCATGCTGGCCTTCCAAGTTGTTTTGGTCTGAAAAATTACTTCACTTTGTCTTTTTTGTGGTTATGCTGCTCCAAAATTACTTTATATCATTACTTTTGGGAGGGCAATTTGGTAGAAATCAGATGGATCCCTGTACTTTCTTCCATCTTCCTTTTAAAAAAAAAAAATCTGCATCTAGCTGTTTTACATATCTCTGTCTCTTGATTTATTATCACTCAAAGATTCACTTTCTTATGCTAAATTTTCACTATTTCTTCTCTTTTTTTTTCTCCTATTAATTCTAGCAGTCTCTTTTTCACTATTTCTTCTATCTCCATGTACCAAACTACATACATTATAGGCCTGGCTTCATAATTCTTTCCTAACCATGTCTGAATATTTAGGTTTGGCTCCTGATTTAATATTAAATTGGCTCCTGTTGCATTTGCACTAAATCAGTTGCTTGTTGTGCAGATTTTAGCTTACAATGAGAATAGCAAGTGGAATTTTGCTTTCTGTATCTAGCTTGTGTGGTTTTGTTGTTAACTTCAATTTCTTTTTCAAAAAAGTCTTTAATCAGGTGTCCATTCTTTTGGCAGAAAAAGCATTGTCTAGTTTCTCTCTGCACTGTTTTTGGTTTGTATGTAGGTTTTTGTGTATGTCCTAACAGTGTTTAGTTTCTTGATTTCCTCAATATTCTTGTCTCTTAGATTTTTCTCTATTACTTCTAATTTATCCTTTAAGTCTTGCATTTGTTTACTTTGTTGTGAATGACGTCATGTCATGAAGGTAACTGGTGGTTTCACATAATTCAGTCAGACTCACAGTATCATACTTAGGGAAGTAATGTTTAAAAAACTTTTTCAAGTGAGGTGTGCATCCCTTCAAAAACTGTCTCCTCACATGAGTTATAGACTCTTCAGTATTTGCCTCTAAGCCCATAATTGATTCAGCCATTTCAGAGAGATGATCTATAAATATGACTGGATGTTCCCCTTTATTTTGCATGAGTTTATCAAATCTTGTCCATGCATTAGGCTTCGAGCAACAGATCTTAATAGCTTGGAGCAAGTCTTCCCTACATTTCCTTTAGTAGGTCATGCTTGTGGGATTTGCAAAATCAAGGTCTTCCCTTTGCTCCTCTGTGGGCCAACTAGTCAGGTTGTTATCTGACCTGGTCTTCTCAATGAATTGGCGATGCTCATGGGGACTAAACAGTTCAGAAAAGAGAAATTCTACATCTTGGAAATCAGGATCAAAGATCCTGAAAGCATGTTTGAGTTCTTTTTGCATCTTAAAAGGCTGATTGATAAATTTTGGAAATCGTTTCTTCAGTGAATCAAGTTCCTGGGTTGTAAACTCTCTATGCACTTTAGATTGTAAGGCACCAGTTATACTTGATAATTTAGTGACCTCCTTTAGTGGAAAAAATTTTTCTGGTTCATTCTCAGACTTCATGTCCTTGTCACTATCATTTCCCTTTTCATTAACCTTTGATTTCTTTGCCTTTCTTTTTCTTTGGGTGCACTATCTGCCTGGTCATTGTTCTTGTCCTTAATCTGATCCTTCATAAATTCCTCAAACATGTTCTTAACATTTTCCAAGTTAGTATCTACCACCATTATCTGTGCTGCCTTTTGGGGGATTACAAATCCATAGATATTCTTCAAATAGGTCAAATAGGTAAAGCTGCCATAGAAATGATGTAAACTTGAGTCAAAATCTGCCATAGTATAATTTCAGTCTGAAATGGCAACTGGAGTATGAACATGGTAGTGTTGCCAATGTAATCCAGAGAATCAAAAATCATGTTGGTCATTTTGCTATAGAGAATGTTATATATCCAAAATCCAGTAATGTCTGCCAGGACAACAACTCCACAGAGAATTTGCTTAAACATTTTTCTGCTGATTCTTAGGGATTGTAAAGTTCAGTCTTTTTAGGGGTGCCAATCTGTAATAGATGATATTTTGGGGGTATATTAGATAGATACTAGATAACTAATGGATCAAGTATCTTCTTTTTGCCTAACCTCTTCCCTTTTGTACCTCCTTCTTCAGAAGCCTTTCAGGCTCCCCTCCCCCCTTCTTCAGTCTCCCTCAAATCACTCAGTGTGAGCTGTGAGGTTTCAATGAAATAGTTCTTAATCTTCTTTGTCAAAAAAGGGGAAGACAGGACAAGGGTGGAGGATAAGGTAAGAGGGATAGGGTTTTCCCTATTATCTACAGTGAGTCTTATGTTGGAGGATATTGAGAGAAATGGCAATTCAGTCACTAGCATGAAACAGAGCGAGTCAGAGAGATATATGAGAACTACTGTCCTTTTATGCCTTCAAATCAGCCAGGCCACCTCCAATTTGATTATCCCAAGTCTCAGAGATAAAAAACCAGCTTCTTCCTTCAGGTCAGCCAGTCCAAAGACCTTTTCAAACCAATCAAGCAGTTGGCTCTTGCCTCCAACTGTTTCCCAGTCACATTCCAAATGGAATCTTCATTTGACTGACAAATGATCCATCTCCAGCTTCTGTCCTTTGCAAACATGCCTCTACCACATCATGTAATTAGTCCTAATATCTATGTATTAGAAAATACTTTTATGACATAACATGAGTATAATTTTGTTTTGATGGGTGATACATTACAAAGAACATTGGGTCAGGAGTCAGAAAGTTCTGAATTCAAATCCAGAATTACATACTTATTAGCTGTATGATGCTGGGCGAATCACAAATGGTGGTTTACTTCAGTTTCCTTAATTGTAACATGGAAAAAATATATCACTTACCTCCCAGGGTGATTGTGAGGATAAATTGATGTAATAATTGTGCCTGGCACATAATAAGTACTATATAAATGGTAGCTATAATAATCATTATTGTTATTTCACAAAATGACTTTTTATTCTTTTAAGGAATTGGGAAACAAAGGTTATTTTGTGTAGAAGATCAGAACCAGGTGTAGAAATAAAACAGATGACTTTTAACCCCAAAAACTGGCGCCAGCTGTGTTTATCCAGTGAAGATTATATGGCTATATGGAATATTGAAAGATGTGACAAGGATCATTATTTAAAACCAAAGTAAGTAACATGAAAATAAAACATAATTTCTTTGTGGCAATATAGACTGAGCCTCATCATTGTCAGTGATTTCCAATATTATATAGTGATGCTTCCCTTCATAGGTGCCATATCCACTCAAACATTTCATTAAAAATATTTTTTATTTTAACATTCATTTTTATATCTCTAAATTTTTATTTCAATTAATTAGAGAATGAACAAATCCATGAATTGAGAATGCAATTTAAAAAAACTAGAAAAAGAACAAATTACTAACCTTCAATTAGACACCAAATCAGTAATCCTAAAAATCGAAGGGGAGATTAATAAAACTGAATGTAAGACAAACCTTGAATTAAAAAAAAAAACTAGTTGTTTCTATGAAAAAAAAAACAAAATAGAAATACCATTGGTTAACACAATTTTTAAAAAAGGAATAAAGAAAATCAAATCACCAGTATAAAAAAAGAAAAGGGAGAATATACCACTAGTGAAGACAAAATCAAAGTAATTATTTGGAGTTATTTTGCCTAATTCTATGCCAACAAATTTAATAATTTATGTGAAATGGAAGAATACTTACAAAAGTATAAATTGCCCAAACTATCAAAGTAGGAAATAGAATATATAAATAGCTATTTTAGAAAAAGAAATTGAATAGGTCATAAATGATATTCCTAAGAACAAAGCATCCGGACCATATGGATTTACAACTGCGTTCTTTCAAAAAAAAAAAATTTCAATATAAAATAAATTATTTGGATTAATGGTCAAAGAAAGTCCTACCAAATTCCTTTTGTAAAGCAAATATGGTGCTGATGTCTTTATAAACTAGGAAGAAAGCATAAAGAAAATTATAAACTAACTTCATTAATGAATATGGATGCAAATATTCTAAATAAAATAGTAGGTAGGAGACTATAATAATATATCACAAAGTTTATACACTGCAATCAAGCAGGATTTATGCCACACATTCAGGAATGGTTTAATATAAGGAAAAGTATTAACATAATTGATTATATCAACATCAAAAGTTACAAAAAACAATTATATTAACAGATTCTGAAACAGGCTTTGACAAAGTACAAAGCTCATTTCTATTAAAAACATTGGAAAGCATAGGTATAAATAGATTTTTTTCTTAAAATGATAAGAAGCATCTAAACCCATTCAGGTTGAAATAAGGATGATCATTATCACCAATATTATACAATACTGTGTTAGAAATACCAGCACTAGCAATAAGAGAAGAAAAAGAAATTAAAGGAATCAGAATGGGCAAAGAAGTAATAAAACTATCTCTTTTTGCAGATGTTATATATGAAAAAGCCTAGAGATTTAACTAAAAAGTTAGCTGAAATGATACTTTTAGCAAACTAACAGGATATAAAACAAATCCACATAAATTATCAGCAATTTTATATATCACTAAAAAAGCCCTGCAAGAAGAGATAGGAACAAATACCCCATTTAAAATAACCATAGCCAGAGTAAAAATACTTGGGAGTATGCCTGCCAAAACAAACCTAGAAACTACATGCACATAAGTATAAAACACTTTTTACACAAATAAAGTCAGATTTAAATAAAAAAATATTAATTGTTCTTGGGTGGGCAGAGCCAATATAATTAAAATGACAATCCTACCTAAATTAATCTACTTATTCATGCCATTCCAATTAAATTACCAAAAAATTATTTTGGGGAGCTAGAAAAATAATAAAATTCATTTGGAAGAACAAAAGGTCTAGAATATCTAAGAAATTAGTGAAAAAATATAAAGAAAGGAGGTCTAGCAGTACCAGATATATACTAGATTATAAGGCAGCAATGATCAAAACTATCTGCTTATCTGCTGTTGGCTAAGAATAGAAAAGTTGATGAGTGAAATAGAACAGACATACAACAAACAGTAGTAAAAGATTAAAGTAAGTTTGTGTTTAACAAAAGTAAAGACCTAAGCTTTCAGGATAAGAATTTGCTATTTGGTAAAACTTTGTTGGGAAAACTTGAAAGCATTTTGGCAGAAACTAGGTACAGACTAATAATTTATACCATTTACCAATAAAAATTCAAAATGAATTCATAACCTAAACTTACTAGAAGACATAAGCAAATTAGAAGCACACAAAACACTTTATCACATCAGATTAATAGATAGGAGAACACATGAATAACCAAGAGATAGAGAGCATCCTGAAAAGTAAAAGGATAACTTTGACTGCGTTAAATTAAAAATAGTTTGTGGCCAAGATTAGAAGAAAAGCACAAAATTGGGGGAGACATTTTATAGACAACTTCTCAGAGGTTGCATATGTAAAATATATAATTTGTCAAATTTTTAAGAATATGAGCCATTCCCCAGTTGAAAAATGGTCAAAATATATGAACAAATAGATTTTGGATGAAGCAATTAAAACTACATATAGTCATATTAAAAAATGTTCCAAATCATGTCTGATTAGAGAAATGCAAATAACTCTTAATATATTATCTCATATCTATTGGACTAGCTAAAATGGCAAAAAAGAAAAATGACAGATGTTGGAGGGGCTGTGGAAAGATGGAGAGACTAAAATAATATTGGTAGAACTGTGAACTGATGTAATCATCCTGAAGAACAATTTGGAACTCTGCCCAGGCTATAAAACTATGTAGACTCTTTGACACAGGAATACACTATTAGGTCTGTTTCCCAAGGAAATCTGGGTAAAAGGAAGAGAACCTATATGGGGTCACCAGTAGTAGACCCCACCACTGAAATAAACTCAGAAACTCAGAGTATAAGATAGCAGTTTATTCTTTTGTGAAAGGGACACTCCCCAGTTTGGGATACTTAAGGAAGGCCAAAGTATTGAATTTGAAAAGTCAATTTATAAAGTCTTCCAATCATAGAAAACCTTCCCCCTCCCCACCTCTATTCTCTCCTCCTATCCTTCCAAACTTTGTTTAGCTCAGTCTCCAGGAGATAACAGGAGCCTACTTTGACACCTCCAAAAGATAAGAGAGTTGCTGGGTTGTGAATTACCTTTGGATGGAGCATCTTTGTCTTCAGAAGGAACTACTCAACCCCTGAAGGTCTTTTGAAATTTAAAGTGGACAGGCCAAAGATTTTGCTTTTAGAGAAGGGAGTTTTCTTATCCTAAAAGGTCTAAAGGAAAATATTAACTTCTATAAAATATTGGGGTGCAGGCTAAAAAAAAGCTTAAAGAAACACTTCTTATGAGAATGACAGATTATATCCCACTCAAACCTATACGTTCTAAAAGATTTATAGCCTCTCTTTTCATGATTGCAAAGGACTGGAAATTGAGGGGTTGCCCATCACTTGGAGAGCGACTAAACAAGTTGTGGTACTTGATTATGATGGAATACTACTGTGACATAAAAAATGATGAGCAAATTAATTAAAAACAAACAAACAAATATGGAAAGACCTACATGAAATTACAAAGAGCAAAAGTAAATGTCTATCTCCAAAGAAAGAACTGATAAAAGGAAAATGCATGACATAATTTATACATATATGTATATATATATATATACACAAATATATCTGTCAAATGATGCCTTTTCTAGTGTGGGGAGGGGAGAGAGAAAGGAAGGGAGATATTTGGAAACTTTAATGTAATAAACACATTTAAAATTAAAAATATTTTTGTATTGGGTTACATAAATGATTGTTGTCCATTAATATCCTGACTACTTTAATGTTTCTGTTTCTTTAGGCAAATAAATATGCCTTCAGAGGATGGTACTTTTTCAAAAGAGTATGAGGGAATCCTCTCCCAAGATATCAAAGATCCTTTCTATGGACCTGTGTTACCAGTTGCTGCCATTGCTGGGCTAGTTGGTTTAGAAGCAGAAAATTTCAAGGTATTTGCAACCACATTCTCTTCTCAATAATCCAATCCATACTACTTGATTTAAAGGTGGTCTCATTTTGAAACTTAACTGGGCAATTGGGTTGAAAGGAAACAATCAAATATGGGTTATTAATAGGACACAGGAAATGCCTCTTCTCATTTCTCTCTATCTTGTTAAATGCAGTTCAATCTGGTTCAACAAAAATTTGTGAAGTCTGTCTAATCAGTTCTTTATTATTTTTCTTAAATCATTCTGTGAAATGGGGATAATAACCATTTATCTTATGGGTCTTTTCTGAGGCATAAATTAAATAATGGTTATCAGTGTGCTTTGAAAGCCATAAAACACCATATAAATATCAGTCATTATTTACTGGTTTGGGTTTTAGAAGTATATTCTGTGGCTTAAGAATAGAAAAAAACAGATCTTTAATTTTCTTTAGTAGTTGATGTTTCATTGAGAGTATAATTCATTGGGCCTGAAGCTTTATCAAAGAAATTTTATTTATGCATAATGCTAATGTAATTTTGGATTTTTAAAAATACCTTAATAACTAGTTCAACTTATTTTAAACATTTATCTTTTGGGAGTGGAGGCTTAACTGCTATAAAATATTACTTTAAAATATATCTCTTTTTCTTAGGTCTTCAAAAATAACCATATTTTTTACCTTTATAAAATATATATTTTCCTGAGTTTTTGGCCAGTGCTTCTTTTTTTATAAAAATTATTTATTTTTCCCCCAACTAATTGTAAAAACAAATTTTTAAACATTTAAAAAACTTTTGAGTTCCAAATTCTCTGCCCCCTTCTTACATTCTCTCTCTTCCATACCTCCCCTCTTCCTGAGATGCATTTGGGGAATAGATTTTACATGCGCAATCAAGTAAAACATTTTTTCCATATCAGTCATTTTGTGGAAGATATATTAAACAAAAAAGGAAAAAGTGAAATATGGCAATTTTTGTGTGCATTTAGACTCCATCATCATCAGTTCTTTCTCTGAAGTCATATGCCATTTTTTAGTGAGAGAATCTGGGATTGTGTTGGATCACTGGGCTGCGAGAATCACTGATCATTCACAGTTGTTAATTAAAAAACATTTCTGTCACTATGTACAATGTTTTTCTAGTCCAGCTCACTTCACTTTTCATCAGTTCATGTAATTTTCCCCAGGTTTCTCCAAAATTATCCTGCCTATCTTTCTTATAGCACAATAATATCCCATTAAAATCAAATACCACAACTTGCTCAACCTTTCTCCAATTGATGGACAACCCCTCAAATTCCAATTCTTTGCTACTACAAAAAAGAACTGCAATAAAAAGCCTATGCTTCTTAATTGTGAATACAGTGGATTCCAGTCTCACATCATCTTTTCTTCTTCTTGAGAAGTCTCCTGTGATCCTGAAGTATGCCCCTTGGTAAGCAATTTCTGTCCTTCTTCTGGCATCTCATATATTTTGCCTACAATCCCAACATATCTCTCTCACCTCTTGGAGACTCATCCCTCACAAAAGGAGGAAAAAGAGAAAAAAATGGTTTTATAAATCTAACCAGCATTATAAGAAAAGTATGCTACTATATGTAATATTCCAAGCCCATTCTTCTCTACTCCAATGGAATTATTTTCTCATATCTCTTCTTCTGTGCCAAGATTGTTCCTTGTAATTTTGTAATATTCAGTTTTGATTGTTTTGTTGTTTTATTTTTGATTTACATGGCAATAGTATATTATATGCATATTTCCTAGTTTTTCTTATTCACATTGTATCAGTTCATTTGTCTTTATATGCTTCTCCATATTTACCATGACTATTTTTTACATCATGTTAATATTCAACTATATTAACACACTACAATTTGTTTAGTATTTCTTAGTTAACAGGCATCTATTATGCTTTCCATTTTTTATTGCAAAAAGAGCTGCTATAAATATCCTTGAACATGTAGGTCCTTTACCTCTTTCTTTGATCTCTTTGGGATACCAACCTAGTATTGGAATTCCTGGGTCAGTAAAAACTTATCCCCTTTGGGCATAGTTCTAAATTGCTCTCCAGAATGGTTGGGCCAGTTCACAAGTCCACCAACAGTGCATCACTGTCCCAATTATTCTACATCTCCTCTAGCATTTGACAGTTTTCTTTTCTGTTATGTTGGCCAATCCAACAGGTATGAGGTGATACCTCCTAGCTTTTAATTTTCATTTCTCTAATCAATAATGAGGGGCAAGTAGGTGGCACAAAAGATAGAGTAGCAGTCAGGAAGATTTGAGTTCAAATCTGATCTCAGACATTGGCTTACTGTGTCACCCTGGGCAAGTTACCTAATTTCTATTTGCCTCCATTCCTCATCTGTAAATAGGGATACACTGAAAAAGGAAATGGCAAAACACTCCAGTTTCTTTGCCAAGAAAACCACATGGACAAAAATTCATGAAGTCAGGTAGAATCAGACACAACTGAATGATTGAACAACAGCATTACATAGAGCATTTCTTCATAGGACTATTTGATTTCTTCTCAAAACTGCTAGTTCATATCCTTTGACCATTCACTAATTGGGGTTTAAATTAATATCCAATACTTCAAGTATTATGTTTATAAAGTTTATTATCTGACAAAATAGAACCACATGACTAAGTTTTCTACCTGCTCAAAAATCCTGGCTCCACCAAAGCTGCAACAGGAAGAAAAAAAAGACAGACAGACCTCCACCCAATTTATATCTTGTCTATGTCAGCATGTAACAACAGGAAGTGAGTGGGATTCTGGCAATCGTAGTTTTTCTGGGGATCATAGTTTTTATGGTAACAGATTCTAATTACACAGGGTAGTTAATACCTTTTTTTAGTTGACTCAGTTCCCTATATATTTGAAAAATGATTTTTTTATCAGAGAAACTTGCTGTAAACTTTGTTTCTCAGTTTCCTGCTTTTCTCCTTGTCTTGGCTGCATTTATTGTGTTTGGGCAAAACTTTTTAATATAATATAATCAATATCCCCTCTATCTCTTATTTGACCATAAATCCTTCCCTTATTCATAGATCTCACAGATAAAAGATTCCATGTTCCTCTCATTTGCTTATATCATCCTCATTACCTAAATTATGTACCCATTTTATACTCATCTTTGTAGGTGTTGAGAGATATTGATCCATGTCTAGTTTCCACCAAACTCTTTTCCATCAATTTTTGTCAGATAGTTCAAGCCCCACAGCTTGGATCTTTGGATTTATCAAATTCAAAATTAATGTGATTATTTATTACTACCATCTATTCCATTGATCCACCATTCTATTTCTCAGCTAGAATCAGATTGTTTTGATGATTACTACTTTGCAGTATAATGTAAAATCACTGTTAGGTTGCCTTTATTCACATTTTCCCCACTATTTTGATAGTCTTGACCCTTTTTTTTCCTAGCTCTGCAAAATAATTATTTGACAATGTGATTGACAAGTTAATTTAGGAAGCAGTTAGGTTGCTCAGAGTATTGAGCCTGGAGTTCAAATATGATTTTAGACTCTTATTAGCTGTGTGACCTGGGCAAGTCACTTAACCTATTTGCCTTAATTCAGTGGAAAAGGAAATGGCAACTGACTCCAGTATTTTTGCTAAGAAAACCCCATGGACAGTATAGCCCATTGAATCACAAAGTTAGACATGAATGAATAACAACGATAAATTAGTTTACATAGATTTTTGTCATTTTTATTATTATTGACTCAGTCCACCAAAAACAACTATTTTATGTTGTCTACAGTTATTTTAAATGAAATTTCTTTTTCTAACTTTTTTGGCTTGTTTTTATTGGTAATATTTAGAAGTGCTGATAATTTATGTGGGATTTTTTAATATCTTGCTACCTTGCTAAAGGTGTTCATTGATTCAACCAACTTTTTTAGTTAATTTTCTAGGATTCTCCAAGTATACCATTAAAGATAGTTTGTTTCTTCATTGTCAATTATTTCTCATTCTTTAATTTATTGTCTTATTGCTATAGTTTGCATTTGGTAAAACAGGACTAAAACAGTAATGAACATCCTTGCGTCATCCCTGATCTTATTGGGAAGACTTCTAGTTTATCCTCATTTGATACTATCCTTTTAAGAAGTTTCTAATGTTTTAAAAAATAAGAATAAATGTTGTATTTTGTCAAAAGTTTTTCTACCTCTACTGAGATAATCATGATTTTTTTATTGATATGGTTAATTATGATTATGGTTTTCCTAATATTGAACCAGCTCTGCATTCTTGGTATAAATCCAACCTGGTCATAGTGCATGATCTTTGTGGCATGTTACCAGTATTTTATTTCGTATTTTTGCATCAATGTTCATTGGGGAAATTGTTTTACAGTTTTTTTCTGTTTTTTTTCTCTTCCTTGTTTGGGTATCAAAAATATAACTTGTTCAATTTCTTTCTAACCATTTCACTTGGACTATCAAATTTATTGGCATATATTATAGTTTGTATTGTAATTCTTTATTACTGTAAAATTTGGCATATATGGAATTCCTTTTATTTTCTATCTTTGACTTCCTTGGAGCATTTGCCAAGTAGTAAGATTTTGTAGTTAAGAGCATGGACATTTTAGCTGCTTTCTTGGTATAACTCCAAATTGTTTTCTAGAATTGCTGGATTAATTCATAGTTCTACCATCAGCATAATTACCATAAATACCATAAAACATAATTGCTTTAATTTCATCTTCACTGATAGTGCATGCATCCTTTTCATTTTCAATACTGTTAATTTGTTTTTTTCTTTTTTTTTAATAACCAATGTTTTATATAGTTTCCCTCTCCCTCCATCACCCAAGACCAGGTCCTTAGTTTATTTATTAGTTTGATTCTTTGTTTTTTTAACATTCAATTTCATTAATCTCTCCTTTGATTTCTTGGATTACTGTTTTGGTGTTTCCTGGGCATTTTTTTTTATATTTAACCATTTCCTTCCCTCCCCACATCAGAGAAGGCATCATTTGACAAAATATATAGATTGTCTTTTATATATCCATTTCTCAGTTCATTCTCTGGAGGTGAACATTCACAAGTTATAATTCAAATATTAAATCTGTAGCTATATAAAATGTTCCCTTAGTTCTACTAGTTTTAGTCTTCATTATTTTATATAGTTCTTTCCAAGTTAAAAAAAAAATTAACCTGATCATTGTTATGGAGTAACGGTATTCCTTTATCATGATATATCACAATTTGTTTAGTGATTCACAAGTTGATGGAAATCCCCCAAATTTCTAGTTCTTTTTTTTTTCTAGTTTTTACAAAGAGCACAGCTATAAATGTTTTGGAAAATATGGGTTCTTTCCCTTTTTCCCTGTTCTCTTTGATTTAGGCTGGGTCTAGGGATATACACAGTTTTATAGCCCTCTGGGGATAATTCCAAATACTTGGGATTTTTCATTTGTTATTTTTCCATTTTTTAATTTGAATGCCATACTCATTGATCTTCTGTTTCTCTTTTTTATTGACATAAGCATTTAGAGACATATACTTTCCCCTTACTTCTGCTTTGGCTACATCACACAAATTTTTGTATAGAGTCTCAATGTTGTTGTCCATAATGAAATTGTCTTTTTTTGGTGCCCTGATCCATTCATTCTTTGGGAGTAGATTATTTAGTTTCCAATTGATTTTTAATCTATCCTTCCAAGGTCCTTTATTGGATGTAATTTTTATTGAATTATGGTCTGAAAAGGACACATTTACCATTTCTGCTTTTCTGCATTTATTTGTGAAGTTTTTAATGCCTCAATACATGGCCAATTTTTGTGACGATGCCATATATAGTTGAGAAAAAGGTATATTCCTTTCTATTCTCATTCAGCTTTCTCCAGAGGTCTATCATATTTAACTTTTTGAAAATCCTACTTTTCTCCTTAATTTCTTTCCTATTTATTAATTTCTAGTAAGATTTATCCAGTTCTAGGAGGGAAAGTTTCCTCTTACAACTTACTTAACGTTTTCTTTAAGATTTCAGCACTATGCCTTTTGGTACATTTATGTTTAGTACTGATATTACTTCATTGCCTTTGGCATTTCTTAGCAAAATGTGGTTTCCCTACTTATCTCTTAATTAGATCTTGTTTTGCTTTTGCTTTGTCTGAGATGATTGCCACTGGCTGCCTTTTTTATTTCAGCTGAAGTGTAATAGATTTTGTTCTACCCCTTTATTCTTTTTTTTTTCACTTTAAACATTATTTTATTTGGTCATTTCCAAACATTATTCATTGGAAACAAAGATCATTTTCTTTTCCTCCCCCCCCCCCTTCCCACCACCTCTCCCATAGCCGATGCAGGATTCCACTGACTACCCCTTTATTCTTTACTCTATATGTGACTCTGTTTCTTGTGTTTCTGTTGTAAACATGTTTTTGTATTCTTGTTTCTAATCTTATCTGCTATGTGCTTCTGATTTATGGGAATTCATTCCATTCACATTCACAGTTACTACTACTAACTCTGCTTTTCCTTCCAACCTATTTTCTTCTATTTATCCCTCTGGCTCTCTTTTTAGCTTTTCTCTCCTTAAAAGTCTGTTTTGCTTCTGAAAATTCCTTCCTTAATCTGCCTTTCCTTTTATCATCTCCTCCTTATCTTATCCCCTTTCTCCTTCTACTTCCCAATTGGTTAAGATAAGATTTCTATATCCAACTGATTATACATATCTATGTAAAAAGTTTAACCTTACTAATTTCCTTGTGATTTCTCTTTCATATTTATGTTTTTATGCTTTGCTTGAGTCTCATGTTTGAAAGTCAAATTTTCTATTCAGTTCTGATTATTTCCCTGAGGTGTGCTTGAAACTCATGAAATATCCATACCATTCTCCCCAGAAGGATTATATTCAGTTTTGCTGGATAGGTAATTCTTGGTTGGCTTTCTGGCTTATTGTATTCCAAGTTCTCCTTTCCTTTAACATGAAGCCGCTAAACTTTGTGTGAACCTGAGTATGGCTCCATGATATCTGAAGGGTTTCTTTCTGGCAGCTTATAATATTTTCTCCTTTACTGAAAGCTCTGGATTTTGGCTATAGTATTCCTGAGAATTTTCTTTTAGAGATCTCTTTCAGGAGATGATTGGCAGATTCTTTCAATTTCTATTTTACTTTCCAGACCTAAGATATCAGGGAAGTTTTCCTTGTCTAGGCTCTTTTTTTATTATGGCTTTCAGGTATTCCAATAATTCTTGAATTATCTCTCCTCAATCTATTTTCCAGGTCAGTTGTTTTTCCAATGGGTATTTCATTTTTTTCTTCCATTTCTTCCATTCCTTTTATTGTTTCTTGATATCTCATGAAGTCATTTAACTTTCATTTGCCCATTTTTCATTTTTAAGGAATTATTTTCTTCACTGAGCTTACATTTTTTTTCCAATTTGGCCCACTCTGTTTTTTAAGTTCTTTTTCTTTAGCGAATTCTGTACTTCTTTTACCATTAGGTCAGTTCTGTTTTTTAAAGTATTATTTTCCTTAATATTTTTGTGCCTTTTTAAACCAAACTGTTATGACTTCCATAATTTTCTTGCATCACTCTCATTTCTTTTCCCATTTTTCCATTCCTATTTAGTTCTTTTAGGAATTCTTGTTGGGCCCAAGTCCAATTTGCATTTTTTTTTTTGAGAATTCATTTGTAGTTATTTATGGTGTATTTTACTGAGTTTGTGTCTTGAGCTTTTCTATCACCACAGAGCTTTTTATGGACAGGTTAGCAATGGATTCATTTTTTTTTCCTACTCAGCAGAATTATTTCTTCTTTGAGAACTATAAATTGATTGTTTATTCCTAATTTTTCCTTTTATAGATTTTATTTCTCTTTGAATCATTCTGGAATTTCTTTTTACTCTATTTTTTTTGAGGTTTTAAAAGGATCCCAGGTCTTATCTCAGTAGGTTCACTTTCCTTTGTCTTAATATTTGTTAAGCAAACTCTACTATTTTTAGTACTTTTCCATTTAAATTTTAGTAAACTCTGTTGATTTACATGTTTATATTATAGGATTTTAGTTGAATTTATTGTTGAAATTTTGTGTTTCAATTATTTTTCTATATATTTCCCATACCTCACTTTCTGACATGTTCCTCTTTTTATTTGTGTATACCTCCACACCTGGACAACATCAACCCCTCTGTTTCTCACAATGGGAAATTTATGTTTCACTGGTTTTGGTTCTGTTCCAAAATAAATTCTCGGAGAATGGCATTTCTCTTAGCTTACCTGCATTTTAGTCCCTCTTTCTTCTGGTCCAGTTTAGTCGCTCACCTTGGATTTCTGACCCAGTTTCTCCCTGGGTTCTTGTCCTTCTCTTCTATGGTTGGCCTGTATCAATACCTGCCCTCTTTATAGTCTTGGGTGGGGCATGTTTCTGACCTAGGGATTGCCTCAAGCAGAAAGGAGCACTTTCCTCTAACTTCCCCTTCATATGGCTGGGTAGACTCAGTATCTTCTTTGAATGAGTAGATTTAAAGCATTTATTAAGCACTTAATATATACTAAGAACTATGTGTCATTTAGGGTGTAAGTCAAGGAAGGGGTAGGGTATTCCAGCCAGTTCCTATAGCAGGAGAGGATCCCATTATGGGTCTTAGCCTGTGGGCTGATTTCTATTTCCAAGAATATGGAAGCTAGTGGGGGAGAGCTACTAAAATGATAATTCTCTCTGATAATAGTTTGTAAGGTTTTTTTCTTTCTTACTTTTTTTTTTTGGTTCTATGGTTTCAGCTATAATTATTCTACATACAGTACATAATTCATCTTGCTGGTCACATGATATCCTTAGCACAATTCTTAATAATGATGGAGTATCTCATGAAAGCTCAAGTGAATTCTGCAGTTTTATATCTAAAATAGAGAAACACAATAAGTCTTGTAGAATGTTAGAGTTGGAGAGAACCATATAGTTTTCAACCTAATTTTATAGATTCAGAGGCTGAGACTTAGAGAAGGGAAATATTTGTTCGAGATCATCCTTCTACCTAGTAGCAGAGACAGAATTGGACTTCACATCTCCTAATTCCAAGGATCATACCGTGTTTTCCATTCTACAACGTTACCTACGACAGAGAAAGGGAGAATGCCTCTCTCTGATGTGTGACTACTGTTAGATTTAAAATAGTTTTGAGTGTAAAATAGTTGTAGATAAGAGAGTGGGAGCCATAAAATGTGATAATTAAAATGTTTGGGAGCAAGGGAAATATATAACAATTATGACTGCTGAAATATGTTTCTACTGTGTCTTGGTTTTATATAAATATAAGATGGTCACCAGGGAATATATTCCCAATTTATGAATATGCCCAAGTCAACTGGGTTTTATAGAGAAATTTAATTTATAACACACTGATTAATCAATAGAAAAAGAGAGAAAGTAAGAAAGGAATAAGAATGAAGGGCCTCAAGCCAATAAGGCCTAGACCTCAGTCCTAAGAGATAAATCAGTCAGTTGGTTTTATCACTCACACAAGATCTCTCTAGGTAAGGCTTCTCATGCCAACCTCAGGCTCCACCTTCAAGAGAGCCTCCTTTCAAGAAATGTTTCCAGAGAATCCTCCTCCTGACTCCTCCTGAGTTCTCCTTCCACAGCCTCCTTCAAGACCTCTCCAGGAGCTCTCCCTCCAGGACCTCTCTCCTCTCCGACCTCCTTCAGAGCATCAACCTCCTGGACCTCTCTCCTCTCAGACCTCCTTCAGAGCATCCACCACCTCTCAGTCCTCAGACCCCACTATCTTTAAGCAAAAAAATCTAAGTTCCCTCCCCTCAGTTCTCACATCTACCAATCACTGTCGATGTCTCCCCTGTGCCAATGGTGGCTCTAGCTTAACCCAGGACCACCCAGAGGTCTGCCCCCTTTGCACATGTCTGTTGAAGGTCATATTCTCAAATAATTAAATCTTGATCTTTGCTGCAGCCCTTCCTAAATCCTGTTACTCTGAGTAGGGTGGAGATTGTAGTTTCCAAGACCTGGTTCTGTCATTCCAAGTATCTCTATTGTATCAATTCTAAAATCAATCATGACTTAAAGAACTTCCTGTTCTATGCTTAAGCATAGGTCAAAACCCTTTCCATTGTTTAGCAAAAGGTTTCTGTCCTAAAGTAGTCCAATCCTCCCATGCCAAGGAGTTTCATATTCCAATAGAGTTCTTACTATCAGTAGGAAATTTTTTTCAAGTATGAAATTTCCCAATGGGGAAATTTCCAACATTCATAAGTCTAAGAAATTTTAAGGTTTACACTACTATAGGACTAAAGGCAATGTATAGTTATTATCTCTGACCTCATGCCATAATGATAACGCTTCAGAAACCCAAGTTTCTCCTTAACTTCCAAGGGCATAAACATATCCCTCTGACAAGTTTTCATTGACTAAAAATAATGCAGGATACAATCATTAATGAACTTGCAAGAGCCAAAGGCCACTAGTACCAACCAATTAATTGTTTCATTGCATTTAGCATTAACATAACTTCAGTGGGGAATCTAGTATGATTCTTTCCCCACAACAACACACAGGGGCATGCAGTTATGCTACATGCAACTAGAGAAACAGGATATAATTAGATGTTTATTTTAAATTGTTGGCATTGGCCTAAGAGTTTTCTTAGATTCAAAGCTATATTTGAACTGAGTGAGCAGACAAGGGGTTCTGAGTATATCTGGAAGCAAGACACTTGTATTTCTTAAAATGTAAGGCAAGATAGGTAGAGAAGGTTAAGGGAGGTGCTGGTGACATTGGGAAAAGATTAGGTCTGGGGGGGAAATTGTATGTGGGGAGAATTTTTGAGGTATGTTTGAAAAGAGAATCATAATTAGGGTGAGATAATCTGAGTTTTGTATCTCAGGACACTGAAATTTAGAGGGATATTGAAGTCCTGGACAGGGGCTAGAGATGTAGCTCTTCCAGGTAGTTAATATTCTCTCTTTTGCTTGGACTCAGTCTTAATCATAGTATCCTTTTTTCAGGGTGTATTTCCTACGCCAAGGGGCTTCATCTCTCACCTGTCATATATGTTGCCTTTAATCTCTCTAGATGGGACAATATGACAGTTGCTACCAAGGTTGAGTTCCCTACTTTATTTAACTTTTCCCTCATTTCCTAGCTGCAAAAAATTCCTAGGAACAGCTATGTTTGTAAGCCCATAATATATTTAGCAGTATTTACAAACAAGATTTTTGATGTTTTATTGAAGCCTAAAGATTTTTTTCAACCCCCGCTTCATCCTGTTGCACACTGTTGGAACTCAACAAATGACATTTATGTTTGCTGTGAAGAAGGTCAAATTCTATTGATTAATGGAGAAAGTCTGCTTGTCACTATACTCTCACAGGTTTCTGAGACACCAGAAGGTAAGTACTGCTTTGCTAAACTTTTTCAGTTATATTCATTTGAAAAACAGATTTTAAATAGCTGCCTGACATATATTAGATGCTTAATAAGTGCTTGTTGATGTGACTTGTTGACTTTAAAAATAGGATAAAACAATAACAACAACACCATATCTCTTGTTAAATCTTGTCCTTAAATTCCTGTCTCAGTCTCTGGGCAGGCAGTTATCTCCTATGACCAGATGCTTTTGCTGAAAATCATTCCCTACTGATGGGGAAGGGGAAGGGACAGAGAAATCCCTGCATAACTGGTGCCCTCCCCCCTCTCCATTATACTCACCAAAAGGAACAAGGGAAAAGGTGAAAAGAGAGCTCAAGGGCTGAGTTCTTCCATCACAGCCGGTTCTTTTCTCACCACTCCTTGACCAGGGATCACACAAAGTTCTGGCCCCTTTCCCCTTTACAATACATACTCACTCTCTTTCCTGTTTGCTCTACAAATGGCGAAAAGGAAATCCACACCAAATGACAAGTATATAGTCTCTACTAATCTTCATCAAATTTTCTTGACCCTTTCATATGGAAGTAGTCTATTTGACATCCAACTGCCTTCAATTCAAAATAGCCCTTTGTGTTATGCAAATATTTTTAAAATATTATGTGGCTCTGATGATTCCTGGAATACCACACTCTGAAGAATATTATGAGTGATCCAAAAGATAATGGAGAAAACCATAGTGGATATAAGTATGCTGCAGGAAATTTCCAGTGATGATTTGTGCACAATAAATAGTGTTCAAAGAAGTTGAACTGGTCACACTGGGAGCTAAAGGTAACATATGGATAGATGAAGTCTGGTACCGATCCCTAGAGAAAGACATATTGAATGGAGGGTTTATGGAAGGACAAAGACAAGAATATAATGAGAACCTACAGAGAAGTTGTGATCTCACTTTTTGGAAGGAGCATCCTTATTAATAAGATGATAAAGTCACAGACATATTGAAAAATATAGCTAGATTACTCCCATTCATTCATAAGCATCCTTTATTTAGCTCACACCAGAAGCATTCCATTGTGAATATATACACCAATATATACAAACAAGGTAATTCGAGGAATGAGAGAACATTGACTAGGGTAGGGATGGAGAGCAGAGAAGGCTTCTCTTACTTAGGACATGACAACTGAGCTGAAGTTTCCAGGAGAGGGAAGCAAAAGTTTATTCTTTATATGAAGTCTAGACAAGAGATACAAGGCAAGGTCAGGGAATAACTAGAAAACCAGTTGAAATAGAGAGTATATAAAAGATAATAATAGCACATAGGTCTAGAAAGATGGGCTGAATCTGGAGTATTGATGCTGAGAGTTTGTATTTAAGGCAAGAGATACCATTAAAGATTTTTGAATATAGAAGCTATATGGTCAGATTTGTGCCATAGGAAAACTACTGAGCAGTTGTGTAAAGAGATTGGAGGAGAGGAAAGATGGGAATCAGAAACCCCAATTAGAAGGCTACTGCAATAGTTCAGGCAAGTCTATAGCCTGAATTTGAACAGTGGCAGAATAAGCAGCAAGATTGCATAGGTACACTTGAAAAGATTTGGTGCCCGGGGCAGCTAGGTGACTGAGAGGCCATCCCAGGCCTAGAGATGGGAGGTCCTGGTTTCAAATCTGGCCTCAGACACTTCCTAGCTGTATGACCCTGGGCAAGTCAGTTACCCCTCAATGCCTAGCCTTTACCACTCTTCTACCAATCGATTCTAAAATAAATAATAATAATAAGTAAGGGTTTTACAAAAAAGATTTAGGAACTGATTTGATATCATGGTGGGAGAGAAGAAGAGTCAAGGGTTACTCCGAGGTTGTACACCTAGGTAAATGGACAGCAGAAACAAAGAAGTTAGGAGGAGGTATGGTTGGGGGTGGGGGTGGGGGGAAGACAATCAATTGTTTTAGATATATTGAATTAGAGATGCCTAGGGAACATCCAGATAGAGATGTCCAAAAGTCAATCAGTGATACTAGAATGGAGTTCAGGAGAAATTCTAAGGTTAGAAATAAAGAGATAAAGGCTTGGGAGTTAACCCCAAGATCATTGATGAGATCATCAAAAGAGAATACACAGAGAAAAGTGAAAATAGCCTAGGATAGAAAGCTTAGTCCTCCTTGAGGGAAACCTTCATGTAGGAAATAGAAAATGGATAGTGAATCAGTAAAGGAATCTGAGAAACTGCAGTCATATCAGTAGGAAAAAAAAAAAGTAAGGGACATGTAGGTAGCTCAGTGGATAGAAAGTCAGGCCTGGAGTCAGGAAGACCTGAAAATTAAAAAATAAACTCAGATATTTCCTAGCTGTGTGACCTTGGGAAAGTCACTTAACTCCAATAGTCCTTACTGCTCTTCTGCCTTGGAACCAATACTTGTACCAGAGGAAAGGAAAGGAAAGGAAGAGGAAGACGAAGGAGAAGGAGAAGGAGAAGGGGAAGGGGAAGGAGAAGGGGAAGGGGAAGGGGAAGGGGAAGGGGAAGGGAAGGGAAGGGAAGGGAAGGGAAGGGAAGGGAAGGGAAGGGAAGGGAAGGGAAAGGAAGGGAAGGGAAGGGAAGGGAAGGGAAGGGAAGGGAAGGGAAGGGAAGGGAAGGGAAGGGAAGGGAAGGGAAGGGAAGGGAAGAGAAAGGAAGGGAAGAAAGAGAAGGACAGGACAGGACAGGACAGGAAAGGAAAAAGTGAACAATGGTATGAAAGATAAGTAGGAGGTAGGAGAATGGTTGAGGGCACCAGAGCTGCAGCAAGGTCATACAGCATAAGGAGTGAAAAAAAGTCTAATAAGTGATTTATAGCCCAAAGAGTAATGTAATGGTAAGACACAAGTAGAGATAACTGCTAAGGCAGTCTTACTATGTTGTACAGTTATTTTTCTGGTTTCTCTTCCATTAGACTGTGAGACTCATTGAGAATAGGAACTTTATTGTGCTTTTCCTTGTGATCTGAGCCCTTAACACAGTTCCTGGCATATATCAGATGCTTAACAAATGCTTATTGACTGTCTGACTGACTAACCATGACTTGTAAATAATAATCACCTTAAAAGACATATTTAAGAAGGTAAAATGTCTGGAAATTGGGTAACCAGTTATATAGCAGGGGTAAAGGATTAACAGATGGATAGGTTCAAGTGTTGTTCTGTTTTCCATGAATATAAAAGGAATAAGAAGGTCACCAGCAATTTGGGTAGATTTTTAGTGGAAGACTGATGGAAAGATACCAACAATAATGATGCAAGATTAAAGGCATGGAGCAATTGCAATCTGAACTGACTGGGGTAAAATCATACCAGTGAGCTCATTAATACATTCATATATTTTAAATTATATAAACAGATCCAGCAGCATTACACATGGGAGTAATTGAATATTTATTTGATGGTCAGTGAATTCTGGTACATTTTGTTTTAAATAGCAAACTCTACAAACTAGATGAGGAATATCTATAGCCTGAATCGTTGAACACTTAGTTTTCTGAGCTGACTTGTAGAGCTCTTGACAAATGTGAAACTGGTTTTTAAAAAGAGTGTGTGTGTGTGTGTGTACCTCTGGACCAAATAGACACTATTCCAACCCATAGCCAGTCCTGGCAGTGGTAACTATATGGATTTCTTCAGGTCCTTTCACTCCATTTAGTCAGCTTCATAATTCACTCTCCCATGTCTCTCACTCTAAACATTATACCTACCTCTCTTTGTCTTCCCAACCCAACTGTTCAGCTCACCTGCACACAGACTACATAAATATTTATTGAGTTTTCAGACTTGCTTATCTCCATTAATGGCTTCCTGAACCATTCTTCTGTAACATTCACAGCCACCAGGCAAAAATGCTCTGGGGTTTCACTTAAGTCTCCAAGTTCCACAGAATTACTAACTCTCCTTCTGTCTGCTCCCTTCTCAGACAACCAATTGGATGAAACCACAATAGCCTGTCTGAGAAGTTTTTGTCAATTCACTAAGCTTCTCAGATTTCTGGCCCAAACCAGGTTGTTTATGGACCTATACTACCCAAAGTTTCAAATAGACCAAGTCAAAGTGACCTTTCTTGAATCACTGACTGCTGGACCCACTGCCCACTGGATAGCCATATATTGTTTTTTTTTTAATCCTGTATAGTTCTTTCCAAATTTTAAAAAATTAACCTGTTCATCGTTTCTTATGATGTAATAGTATTCCATCACAATCATACACAATTTGTTTGGCCGTTCCCCAGTTGATGGGCATCCCCTCAGTTTCCAGTTCTTTGCCACAAAGAGAGCTGCTATAAATATTTTGGAACATGTAGGTTCTTTTCCTTTTTCACTAATCTCCTTGAAAAACAGATTGCTGGATCTAAGGATATACAGTTTTGTAACTCTTGGGTATAATTCCAAATTGCTTTCCAAAATAGGTGGATAAGTTCATAGCTCCACCAATACTGTATTAGTGTCCCATTTTCCCACATCTCCTTCAGCATTTGTCATTTTGCTCTTGTGTCATTTCAGCCAATGTGATGGGTGAGAGATATCTCAGAATTGTTTTGGTTTGCATTTCTCTAGTAGTGATTCAGAGCATTTTTTCATATACCTGTATATGGCTTTGATTTCTTTAGCCAAAAATTGCCTTTTCACATCTTTTGCCCATTTATCAGTAGAGAGATGGCTCTTATTCTTATAAATTTGACAAAGTTCTTTATTTTAGATACAAGACCTCTCTCTGAGAGTCTGTCTATAAAATTCTTTTCCCAAATTTTCTGCTTTCCTTCTAATCTTGTCAACATTTGTTTTAATGGTACAGAAACTTTTCAATTTAATGTACTCAAAATAACCATTTTACATTTCACCTAGAACCCATCTGTCTTTGTTCTTTTTAACTCAATTAAAAATCCAAAAATCCAAAAAAAAATCCCAAAGCAGCTAACTATCGGTCATATGTAAACAATCCCCTCTCCTGAATATATATTCATTCTCTCAGGGGAATGTTCTTGGGAGGTGACCCACATATGTCATGATAACCCAGATATTTATTTAAAGATTATTTAAAGTCCTTCAAAAAGTATCATATCTAAAATATAGGGAGATCTTTGTCAAATTTATATAAATAGGAACCATTCTCCAACTGATAAGTAATAAAAGATATGAACAAGCAGTTTTTAAATGAAGAAATCAAAGCTATTTATAACCACGTGGGAAAATGCTCTCAATCATTATTGATTAGAGAAAGGCAAATCAAAATAACTCAGAGATAACATCTCATATCCATCAGATTGGTTAAAATGATAAAGGGACAAAATGAAAAATGTGAAAAAAAAGGGGGACACCAATACACTCTTGGTGAAATATGATTGCCAATTCATCTAAGTTTTCCAAAACAGAAATTCAAAAGACTTGTTGAAACAGCCAAATCTCTCTCTCTCTCTCTCTCTCTCTCTCTCTCTCTCTCTCTCTCTCTCTCTCTCTCTCTCTCTCTCTCTCTCTCTCTCTCTCTCTCTCTCTCTCCCTCCCTCCCTCTCTCTCTCTCTCCTCTCTCTCTCTCTCCTCTCTCTCTCTCTCTCTCTCTCTCTCTCTCTCTCTCTCTCTCTCTCTCTCTCTCTCTCTCTCTCTCTCTCCCTCCCTCTCTCCCTGTCTCTCCCTCTCCCTCCATCCCTCTCTCTGTGTGGAAGAGAGAGGGGGCAAGAAGAGAGAAAAAAAGGGGGACACCAATACACTCTTGGTGGAATTGTTAACTAAGTTGACAGTTCTGGAAAGTAATCTTGAATTATACCCAACAATTTATAAAACTATGTATATAGCATTTGACCCAGCTATATCAGTATTAAGTTTGTTTACTAAAATTATTAAGGGTAAATTATTAAGGGTAAAGAGGAAAAAAGGAAAAAAACCCTATATAATCTAAAATATTTATAGCAGCAATTTTTGTGGTGGCAAAGAACTGGAAATTAAACAGATGTCCATCAACTGGGGAGTGGCTAAACAAGTTGCGACATATAATTGTGATAGAATACTACTGCTCCATACAAAATTATAAGCAGGTTAATTTAAAAAAACATGGACCTGCATGAAATTATGAAGCAGATCCAAAAGAACATTATATACAGCAACAGAAGTATTGTTTGAAGAATGACTTGTGAATGTCCATCTCCAGAGAAAGAACTGAAAAATGGGAAGAAGCAAGACCTAGTTTTACATATATATATATATATATATATATATATATATCTTTTTGTCAAATGATGTCTTCTGTAGTGTGGGCAGGGGAGAGAGGGAGAGCTATCTGGGGACTTTAATGTAACAAAGAAAGAAAAAAGTATCACTTGGAGTTTAGTAGCCCTAGGTCAGAGACATTATTCACAATATGAGAATACGTTAAGTGTGAACCTCTGCCAATAGCCCTGCAAGAAAATTTATGTGAATGCGGATGCTTATTTTAATGTCCTGATGTGATGCTGTGGGGGACAATAACCTTATACGTAATCACAGACTCTGCACCACCCCAAGGACAGAATGTCACCTCTATAGACACTGACTTGCTGACAGAATTTGAATGACTGCAACCATTTAGAGAGGTAGTTTGGTACAAAGCATAGTACTGAATGGAGTCTGCAAACCCCAGGGCCAATCCTACCTCTGACATTTATGACCTTTGTGACATTGGGCAAGTCACTTAATCTTCACAGGCTTCAGTTCCTTCACTTTAAAAAATGAGGAGCTGAACTGATTAGACTGAAATTCTCTTCTAGCTCCTATAGCTACTATTACCATGAACCCTCTCATTAGCCCACTGCTTAAGATCATTCAGATCACCTTTGATAGTAGTATACAATTCAGTTTATATTTCATGTAAATGTTCATATCTTTAATGTGAATTTTTTTCAATAAATTCATCAATAAGCATTTATTATGCCCCGACTATGTACCAGCACTGTGTTAAATGCTAGAGAAACAAAAAAAGGCAGAATACAGTCCCCTAGCTGAAGCAACTAGCTTTCTAAAGGATTCATCCTCTTTTCTATAGCTGCTTATTGGTATACCTCCCCTATATCTGGACCCTTTGGTATCACAGTATTCTCTCCAATGGTTTGCTGTCCTCTAATTGGCATCATAATTGCAGAACAGATCTGGCCCTTACAATTGATGTAGTTGGCAGGATAGTCTGACCTATCACCACTCTGGTTCTTTATACCTCATCCTTAATACAAATACAAATTATCTGTATTCATGGACCTCTCACGTCTGATATTTGCATTCATTTTAGTTAACTTTTTAAAAATTCCATATTTTCTTCTTGATTTGTCCTCCCCCCCCCCCCCCCCCCCCGGCCCCTACTTTCTTATTTCTTTCATTTGCTTTCCGAGAGCAGCCCACCTATATATACTCAGAGTTTCTTTTAACTCATCAGCTTCTTCTCTCCAATATGAACTACCTACCACTAGGCACATATGCTGGCTTCTTCCCTCCTGGCTAACTCTCTCATTGACTTTGGACAGGACCTGTGATCCCCAGACTGTAGTGAAGTTGCCTTTGTTGGTGTTTGGAGTGGTCCCTGGTAGATTAGTTTACCCAGCTTGCTTGAGAAAAGCAGACCATCTTTGGGCATCTGTACTTTAGTAGAGGAGCTCACAGAGAATACCCCAATCATATTGCATTTGGGGGCTATGTGACTTACAGCCAACAGCTTTTGTAATTTTAGTTTCATGAAATCCTCTTTCTCCATCTTTTTATATCCTATTATCATGGAAAACCAACTTGTTGGGTGGCTAGATGGCTCAATGGACAGAGAGGCAGACCTAGAGACGGGAGGTCCTGGGTTCAAAGCTGACTTCAGACACTTACCAGCTGTGTGATTCTGGCCAAGCCACTTAACCCCCATTGCCTAACCCTTACTGCTCTTCTACCTTGGAACCAATACCTACTAGAATCAATTCTAAGACAAAAAGAGAGAGTTTTTTACAAAAAGAAAGAATAAAGAAAACCAACTTTCATTGTCATTTGCATCAGTCCATACTGGACATAGTAAATGCTTTTGTGACTTTCAACATTCCAATGTGCCTTTCTTACTAAAGTCTTGTGGTTCTATGGTGGGTGGCTGAATTACATTCAATAAGCATTTATTAGGTAGTTATTTTGTGCCAGAAACGAGGCCTACATCTTGGCATACAGAGAGCCAGCCTCCTAGTTAAGAAGATCTAAGTTCAAATCTGACCCCTAACACATACTGGTTATGTGATCTTGGGAAAATAATTTAATCTCTCAGTACTTCAGATAACTTTAAGACTATATAAGTGGGCACTGAGCAGCAATGGACGAGAAAGACAGTTCTGTTGTTTTTTAAGATATAAAATACATATCTATGCTATGCATTAGAATTCTTTTTTTTTCCCCCTTAAAGCATTTAGGGCTACCTGGGCACCTCCATCCTTGATGACATCTGCTGAGAACCTTATTAAAGAAGGTATGCATTTTTAAAAATGAAGCTAATTAACAATGTAGGACAAATCTATACATAGAATAACTTTTAATTTGAAGAGTCTGGTTAGAATTATTTATGAGAAATGTATTTTCTGCAATGCGGAAATATCTTTAGATAGCTCAAGGCCTTCTCTAAATGAAATGTCCTGCTTCAATAACTGGTTTTTTAGAAAAAAAAATTCTCTAAATTCTATGGCTTCTTGATAGACCTACAAAAGAGCAATAAAGATGGTTAAAAATACTGGGCTAAGTTACTTAAGAAGGTTGCATAAACTTTCTTAAAAATATAACTCAGGGCTCATATCTTCTAGAGAAGGAAGTCTTCCATGATTTGTTTCACCTAATTCTCTATTCTTCTTGATTAGTTTCTCTTTTAGGATTTGGGTACTTAGTTTATGTTCTGTAAACCCTGAGTCATAATTTTATATCAACTAAGGTTCTATTTATTTGAGAAGATTCTTCATGATCAAGCCATGTACCTTAACCAAAGCATTTCTTTACTTTTTTTTTTAATCCTTACCTTCTGTCTTGGAATTGCTTCCAAGGCAAAAGATCAGGAAGGGCTAAGCAACTGGGGTTAAATGACTTAACTAGGGTCACACAGCTAGGAAGTATCTAAGGTCAGATTTTAACCCAGGACCTCCCATCTCTAAGGCTGGTGCTTTATACACTGTGCTATCTAGCTGCCTTTTAACCAAAGCATTTCATAGTCATAGAATCCCAGAATTTGAATTGGAAGGGACCTTATCTGCTATCTAACCCAATCCATTACACTAGGAGTATCAAATATGAAGCTCATAACACTCCCCAGTAGAGCCTTAACCTCATTAAAATGTAAGTGAGAAATAACTATCAACATAAGTAAAAATACAATAAAAAAGATTTTCTAAGTCAAAGGGCAGCCCATTAATATCCTCACATATAGTTAGTGGCTCCCCTTTCTATTTCAACTTGGCACTGCATTACATACCTCTTAATTGTTGTGTGACCATGGCTAAGTCATTGAACTTCTTGAAGTTTTCTTATCTGTAAAATGAGGATAATGATAATGCAGTACTTATCTCACAGGACTGTTGTGATGATCAAATAAAATAATGTATGTAAAGAGCTTTGCAAAGCTTAAAACAACATACAATTGTTGGTGATAATTACCTACATTACATTACTTTAATAAGCATCCTTTCTAGATAGGCACATGGAGTTGTGAATTGAGCCAGCCTCAGAGTCAGGACATTCTCTGACATATATTTGCTGTGTTATACTGGAAAAATCACTACTTTTCAGTGTCCTGGGCACCTCTGAAATACCACAGGTGGAGGATTTGCACTGGTAGAATTGCTTGGAATCTCCCTATACCATTGCTATCACAGATCCCCACAAATAAACCATCTTGTACAGATCTGGAGGCTGATTTGTGGTGAATATGGCACAAACGCCCTCCTTGACAAGCACCATGAGTTTTCCTGAGGGAAAAATAGAAAAATGCCTTTGTGTGTTATTTCTTTACCAATTTCTACTAAAGCCATCAGAGAGCCTGTTTTCCCCCAACGATATCCTTCCATGCTTTGCCTACCTACTTGCCCCAGTTCTCTCAACCATTTTAACTCTTTGTCAGTATAAAAAATTGGAATTTCTTCAATAGTATCTCTTTAGCTCTGAAAATGTGCTCTTCAGTTGTTCCATGTGTACATACCAGCTTTTCTGTCTATAAGTGCTAATAATATGGACAAGTCCACTTCGTCTTTGGAATTCTCTATTGTTTTTGGTTTTTCATTTGCCTTTTTCTCTATTTTTTTTTGACCTGCTGATTGAATGACTGACAGAGTTAATGACTGAAAACTGTACATATTGAACGGCTTATACTTGGTCCCACTTCCTTAAGGAAGCTATGGTTCTTTGTTACATTATAAAAAAGAGGTAGAAAAGTTGATCTTTGCCAGTAGCCAGTTTTCATTAGTAGCCAAACTAAAATAATATCTCCCTTTACATAGCAAAGTCCTTTCCTCACAACAATCAGTAAGTCTACTAGTTAGATAATCCTATTTTTTTAGATGAGGAAGCTGAAGCTTTAAATGTCTAAATGATTTTACATCTATCAGATACTTTGTCAAGGGTTTGAGAACAAATTTTAATGTAGGAAAGTGCTTATTAAAATGGACTAACCACTGTTTCATAGAGTTTATAACCCTGGATTAAAGTTTCTAGAGAAAAAGAAAAATTATGCCATTAATATGAAGCTCATTAATGACTTTACTTTAACATTTCTATCATCTGTTAACTTTGTTTCATTTTCACAAAGATGAAGAAAACTATTCTAAGGGCCACAGAATCAATTCCATGGCAGTTTATAAAGAAAAACTATTTATTGCTGGAGAGGTAAGATTTTTTTCCCCTTTTTTTTGTCTTTTAAGAATGAATGTAAATTTTTTTAAACCCTATCTTGGGCACCAAAGTGAGAAAGGGAGAGAGAAGCATAGTAAAGAAATCCTAGGCAATCACACTTTAAAAATACTCTTAGAGAAATCCTCAGTACAGATTTTTGCCAAAATATTAATTATATATATTATCCTTTAATGTCCTCAGGTTGTTAGACATGGAATTGCCACCTTAGCAATTATTACATGTATTTAGAGCTAAAAGGGATCTTAGAAGTCATCTAGTTCACTATATAGGTTAAGAAACATGTCTAGAGGGGTCATGACAGTCACTTAAGTAGGTGGTAAATGATAGAAATAGGATATAAACTCAGATGTTTGTTGAAGATGGCCTATTTCCTCATTTATTCCCAACTGTTGTGAAAATCCATTGAGATTTGTAGCTGTAGAGATGGCTGCAAAAGTGAAAAAAGAAGGAAACTTTCATTTCCCATGTAACACACTTTATAGTATGGATATTCTTACTTCTTGACCCATTAGCTCCCTTGGTTAGAATACAATAGCAAATTTTTCTCGTCTCTAATTAGGCCAGAGTTATTTTTTCTATTCCTTAGCCACAGACTATACCTAGAGCCCAGCAATTCATACATTTCTTAGGAAAAAATAGCTGGGACTCTGCTCCTCCCCTTTTCAGACTGTTTCAATAATTTATTTCTTCGTTCAATTTGCCCTTTTTACCCATTTCGACCTCCTTATAAAATAGAGGGTGGGGGCTGAGAGGAGAGCAGTCATACATTTGCTTTAGGCCCACATCTTCTGAGATAGCTCTAAACTCACACACCTCAAAGTTCAATGATCTTAATCTCAGAAGGGTCCAATTAAGGGAATACGGGTTAATTGTCCAACTCTAACTTTATCGGGAGGAAAAAACCCTTCAAAACCTTCTGTAGGTAAGCCAGCAGTATCATCTTTACTTACTAAAGGTTAATGAAGTTGGTCTAAGTCTATTTGCAGTCAGTATTTATCATCTATTATGTGCTCAGCTCTGTTATAGGAGATCCAAAAGAAACACTAAGCAAAACGTCTGCCCCAAAGAACATGAGGAGATAAGACTAGAACCTATGAACTATTAGAACAAAGCAACAGAGGTAATGAATAAGATGGATCTCCATAAGATAGGGAAGAATTGATTTCAACTATTTTAAAGCAAATAGCATTGTATATAACTAAAAGTCTTATACAGACTAAAAGGTGTCACATACATTCAGAAAATGGGAAAATCAGTGAAGATTGGGAGAACTGAGGAAGGCTTTCTGGAGGAGATAAGAATAAAGCTGACCCTTGAAAAATGGATAGATTTTGCTTAAGGAGGGAAGGAAGGGTATATTTCTTGTAATGTTTTCTGATTACAGCCCTTGGTTTGACTAGGTTAGTGGGGAAAGTACATGATGCAAGGATGTATTTATTTTCTCATTTTTTTACATCTAGGATGGCATTTTGTGTTCTGTTCATATCAAGGATTATAACTACACCATAAAAGACCAAATAAATGTGCAAAGTCCTGTGGAGAGTATTTTCTTTTCTCCTGATTGTAAACAATTATTAATTCTAACAGATACGGTATGTATGATGAATTCCTGTCATTAAATGCTGATATAGTATATCATGGAACATAGTCTTTTTTTTTGAGGTACTTTGTGTTATCTTATGTGAAAGATCTATTAATCCATCTGTTTATAAAATTCCAAAGTTAGGGAATCCCTCCAATAAGGAAGATTATAACCTGTCTCTGATTTAGAAGATTAGTCCTGGGGGGGAGGGGCTGGGGGGGTCTCAGAAATTGAGAGGTTAAGCCATTTACCCAGGGTCACATTTATTTACCCAGATTCCAGTAAAAGGATTAACTCCCCAAATCCAGCAGTCTATGTGTCACATCATATGAATGGGGGGAGGAGAACCAGGGGCATCCTCTTTCTTCTCCCTTCTCCTTTTCAACTTTTCTTTGTGTGCAATCTTTCTTAATTCTAGATCTCATCCTCTCTAGTCTTCTACAGGAAGGTGTTCCTGCTATCAGTACCTTCCTTTCACTTTTCTTAAAGCTTTGCCTAACTATGGTCTTTTTCTGATCTCCTTCAAACTTAGAAAACCTTCACTTAACTCCCAGTTCTCATATTGCCTCTCTTTTTCTTTCATAGCCAATCTCCTAGAGAAGCCATCTTCTACTCTCTTGAACTATATGTATGAGCCTATACTTCCTTTCCTCCCATTTATATGTATTTTTCACGGGTAAATATTTAATAACAGCTATAATGATAAAAGTAGTCTGAGGGGGCAGCTGGGTAGCTCAGTGGATTGAGAGTCAGGCCTAGAGACGGGAGGTCCCAGGTTCAAATTTGACCTCAGACACTTCCCAGCTGTGTGACCCTGGGCAAGTCACTTGACCCCCATTGCCTTAAAAAAAAAAAGTAGTCTGAATTCATAGTAATTCTGCACTTGGAAGGGAAGTGATTAAATGGTTCCTGCTTATGCCTCTAGTTAGAGAGCAAAGCTCTTTAACGATAGCCTGGAGATTTAGCTTTCAGTCTTGTATCAGGAGGCAGCTGAGTGGTATAGAATAACAGGCCTAGAGTCAGGGAAACTCGTCTTCCTGAGTTCAATTCTGACCGCAGACACTTAAAGCTTTGAGACATAGGTGAGTCACTCAACCCTGTTTGTTTCCATTTCCTCATCTGTAAAATGAACTGGAGAAGAAAAAGGCAAATCAATCCAGTATCTTTGCCCAAAAAACCCGCAAATGGGATCATAAAGAGTCAGATACACCTAAAAATGACTGAACGACAACAACTTTTTACTAGGAAAGGTCTCTGGTTCCTCTACTGTGAGATTCTCATTGGACCATTATGCTACAAGGAGACTTCCAGCATCATAGAGAGAGGTTTGACCACCCATGTTTCTGAAAAACATATGAGTTAAAATCTATGAAAAATATGCTATCTGGCAGTTATATTTTTAACAGAACATTTAAGAAAGACACAAATGGAAATAAGACCGAGGTAGGGCAGGGCTGCCCATTGTTTCTCTCTCCAAGGACTTGTTGCTCTCTGCCCTCCCGTTTCTAGCCAAGGAAACATCCAAAATAAAACACAGTTACAAACACTTCCCAACTTGTTCATTCACATGGAGGTCATGTCTCATCATCTTATAAAAGGAAACTGCAGATGTGACAGGGCCTAGCTGCTGCTATAGTGTTATGCAGCTGCCATAGTATGATTCCCCCAATGACTTCTAAAGCACATTTAATGTGACTTCTCTCCTTATCATTCAAAGAAACTGCAGAGACCTTTTCTCTGAAGATATCCTTCTTGACTTCTCCATAGCATCTTACACTACTGAGTATCCTTTCCTCCTAGAGGTTCTTTTCTCAGTTTTTGGTGCTACCTTAGTACTCTCTCTTGGTTGTTCTATCCTAGCCACTCCTCAGCATCCTTTGCAATAATCTGTCCCCAGTAAGTGGGCATTCTACAAAGCTAAGTCCTCAGTCATATCTCTCCATACTTTTTCTTTTAGTGATCTCATCAAATTCCGTTGACTCAATTATCACCTCTATACAGATGAGTTCCAGAGCTACATGATTAGCTCTAATTTCTTTCCTCAACTAGTACCATATTTCCAATGGTCTGTTAGACATTTCCACTTCTAAGTCCCATAGACATCTCAAGCGAAACATGTCCATACCGGCACATATTATTCTCCCACCTAAATTTGTTCTCTCCTCCAAATTCCCCTATTTCTTCCATTGGCACCATATCCTTTTAGTAACTGAAGTTTGCAACCTCCGAGTCATCCTTGACTTCTGCCTTTCCCTCACCACCCAACATGGGTTTTGAAGTCTTCCTTAAAATAGTTTCCCCCCCCTTTTGTTGGTACTGAAGAATCTTCACCTTAGTTTTCTGTTTCATTGCTGGAAAACTTTGAAGTAAATATTTGAACATATAAATTGCAAGACCAGCAACATAAAAGATATAGGTAATTCTTCCACTGATAACTGTTCTGTTTTCTATCAATTGATACAGCTAAAAAATAAATAGTATAGAGGGCAGCTGGGTAGCTCAGTGGATTGAGAGCTAGGCCTAGAGATGGGAGGTCCTAGGTTCAAATCTGGCCTCAGCCACTTCCCAGCTGTGTGACCCCGGGCAAGTCACTTAATCCCCACTGCCTAGCCCTTACCACTCTTCTGCCTTGGAGACAATACACAGCATTGACTCCAAGATGGAAGGTAAGGGTTTAATAAATAAATAAATAAATAAATAAATAAATAAATAAATGAATGAATGAATGAATGAATGAATGAATAAATAAATAGTATGATGTTAAACCTTGTGGTGACTGACTTCAATAGGTTTGTCCCAAGGTGACCATTTCTATGCCTAGAATTGAAGATTTTCTAGTTTGGTAGTATGCCATCAGAGGTTGCATTCTGTCATACCTTCATGAACTTCCATATTATAATGATGTAATGCAATAAAACATATAAAGAACTGTGTAGAACTTAAAATGCTATATAAACATTAATCACTGTTGTTACTTCTGTCATTTTTATTTTTAAAAAGAGAAAGAAATTCATGGTTAAATTTGGTCACTTAAGAAACCAGAAGTCTCCAGGCCTGGACCTATCACTATAACTGTATATGTGTATATTTAGGCAGAGTTCTTATTATAGGGGATTATAGGTGAATTAATTCTTTTGGCAACTGAATTTGTAATCTGTAAAATAATTCATGAATTCACCACTATTTTCTGCAAAGGTTTATTTCAAGGTTTCAAAAAGAAAACCTAAGAAGTAATATTTTTCTCAAGAACTTGAAGCAAATGGATAATTTCAAATGATTTTCAAATTATGTTTGACAGGGATCCATTTTTTCCTATGTGCCTGAAGAAAGTAAAAACATTCAAACAATCTTGGAGGCAAGTACTACCAAGGTGCAGGCAATTGACTTTATCACACCTGGAAACCAATACTGCATGGTGAGAAATAATCTCTGCTCTATTCAGAAATACATTAGCATTGAGATGTCTGAATTATAAAAACCTAACTAGATCAAACTTAAATATGTACCAATACTCATAAAAGTGTTAATTTAATTTTCCCCTCCCACTTTTCCTTCACTGTCCCTTCCATTAAGAAAGCAAGAAAAACAAAACCTGTTACAAATATATATAGCTAAGCAAAACCATTTTCTTCATAGACCCTGTACCAAAGGGGGGGAGGAGCCCATAATCCTCAGTCTATACTCAGAGTTTACTATCTCTCTATCTGGAAGAGGGTAGCAGGTTTCATCAGGAATTGTGAGTCATCTGGAATTGTGGTTGTCCATTGTGTTGATCACAGTTCCCAAGTTTTTAAAAGTTGATTATCTTCACAATGTTGTTATTCTTTAAATTATTCTCCTGGTTCTGCTTGCTTCGTTTTGCAACAATTCATACATATCTTCCCAAGTTTCTCTAAAATTATCCCTTAATTCATGCTTTACCCAACCAATAGACACTATATTATTTGGTGCATACATGTTGATTAGTGATATTTCCTCATTATCTAAAGTCCCTTTTAACAAAATATAATTACCTTCCCTATCCCTTTTGATCAGGTCTATTTTTGCATTGGCTTTATCAGATATCATGATTACCACTCCTGCCTTCTTTCTGTCAGTTGAGGCCCAAAAGGTCTTACTCCATCCTTTAATTCTGACCTTGTGGGTGTCAACCCGACTCATGTGTGTTTCTTGAAGACAACATATGGTAGGGTTTTGGATTCTAATCCATTCTGCTATTCATCTACGTTTTATGGGTGAGTTCATCCAATTCACATTCAAAGTTATGACTGTCATTTGTGGACTCCCTGGCATTTTGATATCCTTCCCTGGTTCTAACCTTTTCTTCTTCGGCCTTACCTTTTAGTCCAGTGATTTACTTTAAATTGGTCCCCCTTGTCCTCTCCCTTGATATGTTTCCCTTTTTAGTCCCTCCCTTTTTGTTCCCTCCCCTTCCCCCCTCTCTTTCCCTCCCCTTTTGTTTTCCCTCTCCCCCTCCCCACCTTGGTTTTCCCTTCTCCCTACCCTTGTTGGGTAAGATAGAATTCAAGATCCCAATGGATCTGGATTTTTTTCCCTCTCAGAGTTGATTTCCCTGAGATTGAGGTTTAAGTAAAAACTCTCTTCCTCTCCTTCTTATAGAAGTTTTCTTCCCCTCCCCTTCCTGTGTGAATCTTTGTGTGAGAAGGATTATTCTATTTGGTCTTTCTTTTCCCCCTATTTACACATTACATTTTCCCCACATGTTAGTATACATAGATTGATATAAATGTAGTCCTTATAGAAGAGAGTTTGAGTAAAAGAAGAAGATAACATTTTTCACCTTTTCCCTTTCCTTCATATTTACCTTTTCAGGTATTCCATGCTCTTTGATTTTCAATATCGAACTTTCCACAGAGCTCTGGTCTTTTCATTGCAAAAAGTTGGAAATCTTCTATTTTGTTGAATGCCCATACTTTCCCTTGGATGTATATAGTCAGTTTTGCTGGATAGCTGATTCTTGGTTGAAGACCCAGCTCTCTTGCCTTTCTGAAGATCATGTTCCATGCCTTACGATCATTCAGAGTAGAACTTGCAAGGTCTTGTGTGACCCTGATTGGCATTCCTTTATATCTAAATTGTCTTTTTCTAGCTTCTTGCAGGATTTTTTCTTTTGTTTGAGAGTTTGGGAATTTGGCAATTACATTCCTGGGAGTTGTCTTTTGGGGGTTTAGTGTAGAGGGTGTTCTGTGAGCCCTGTCAGTGGCTGTATTGCCCCCTTGTTCTAGAATCTCTGGGCAATTTTCTTTGATTATCTCTTGTATTACGATGTCGAGTTTGCTGTTTATTTCTGGCTTTTCTGGAAGTCCAATTATTCTTAAATTATCTCTTCTCCCTCTATTTTCCAAATCTGTCACTTTGTCAGTGAGATATTTTATGTTCTCTTCTAATCTCTTGCTCTTTTGGCTTTGCTTTATTAGTTCTTGCTTTAAAGCCTGGTTTTCTTTTACAGTTTGGTCAAACTGGTTTTGTAGATGCGTGAATTTCTTTTGCATTATTTCCCACTTTTTCTCCCAGAAGGCTTCCATCTTTTTGATCATTTCAGATTCAAATTCTTCATGGGTTTGTGGAGAGTTTCCATTTCCTTTGGAAGGTTTTGGAGCATTTGCTTGTGTTTCCTCTTCTATCTCCTCTGTGTTTTGTATTTTTGCTCCATAAAATGTGTCCAAAGTCACCCCCTTCTTCTTGTTTTTTTTTTTTTTAATTTTGGGACTTTTGTGCTTCTGTGGAGTTTGCCATCTCTATCTGAGTGGGGGGGATTAGCTTTTCTTATCTCTGTCTGGTGTTGAGGTTTTAGCCCTAGGCATATTGTCCGTTCTATGCAGTTGTTGTTCTGTCTTCCCGGGAAGCCAGGAGTTGCTGGTGTGTCCCTGTTACTGCCCTCCTCTCCTCGGCACCCTCCTGATGCTTCTCCATTGCCTTACTTCCACACTCTAAGCCTAGCTTGGCCCTTGTTCCTGTGCCTTAGCCGGCCAGATGAGCCTGCTCTCTGAGGGGGGAGGGGCCGCAGCTTTCCGGAGCCCTGAGGGCTTCTAATGAGATTAGTTTTCCCTGGGTTGAATTTAGTATGCCTTAGGGCAGGGACTTTTTTCGTGAGACTCCAATGGAAGGATCCAGCCAGGGGGTTACAAGCTCCCCCCTCTCTCTCTTGTTTCCCTGTTGTCTGGGTGCCCCCTCGACTGGGTTAGGTTGTTTTCAGGATGTGGCCTTCAGAATAGCCAGCTCCCGAGGCCCTTTTGCCAGTCCTGAGGGTTGCTGTTGTTCCAGATGACCCTGCTCTCTGAGGGGGAGGGGCCGTGGCTTCCCTGGGCTCAGGGCGAGGGCTCCTGATAAGAAGATTAGCTTTCCCTGGGTTGAGCTGAGATTTGGATGGAAGGTTCCAGCCAGGGGGTTATGAGCTCCCCCGTCCCTCTCTGTTTCCCTGCTGTCTGGGTGCCCCTGAGACTGGGTCAGGTTGTTTTCAGGGTGCGGCCTTCAGAATAGCTGGCCCTGGGGTCCTTTTGCCAGCCCTGCAGGTTACTGTTGTTTCCGAAGACCCTGCTCTCTGAGGGGGAGGGGCCTCGGCTTCCCGGAGCTCCCAGGGCTCCTGATAAGAAGATTAGCTTTCCCTGGGTTGAATTGAGTGTGCCCTGAGGCAGGGAACTGAGACTGGCTCAGATGGAGGGATCCAGCCAGGGGGTTACAAGCTCCCCCCTCTCTCTCTTGTTTCCCTGCTGTCTGGGTGCCCCCTCGACTGGGTCAGGTTGTTTTCAGGATGTGGCCTTCAGAATAGCTGGCTCCCAAGGCCCTTTTGCCAGTCCTGAGGGTTGCTGTTGTTTCAGAAGACCCTGCTCTCTGCGGGGGAGGAGCAGAACCAGAACATTGTACACAAAGACTGATACACTGTAGTACAATCGAATGTAATGGGCTTCTCCATTAGTGGCAATGCAGTGATCCTGAACAACCTGGAGGAATCTATGAGAAAAACCACTATCCACATTCAGTGGGAAAACTGTGAAAGTAGAAACACTAAAGAAAAACAACTGCTTGAATACATGGGTCTAGGGGATATGGTGGGGGTGCAGACACTAAATGAACATCCTAATGCAAACACCAACAATGTGGAAATATGTTTTGATCAAGGATACATGCAATACCCAGTGAATTAGCTGGTCAGCTATAGGAAGTGTGGGTGGAGGGGAGGGAGGGAAATAATATGATTCTTGTAACCGAGGATTAATGTTCTAAATTGACTAAATAAATTAATTTAAATTTTAAAAAAGACTAGGACTATTTGATAGTAGGACCATCAGAAAAATTTGCCACAAAGATTTTTCCCCAATATTTCTTCTTCTAACTTTAGCTTAATTGCTTTTCCTTGTGCACAAACTTTTCAATTTTATTTAATCAAAATTTTCCACTATACCTCCTGTGAATCTCTGTTTCTAGTTTGGTCTCTAACCATTCCACTATCCATAGATGTGAATAGAATTTCTTCCATGTGTCTCTAACTTGCTTATGATGATGTCGTTTATGTCTAAATAACATACCTATTTGGCATTTACCTCGGAATGTGATGTGATCTGTTGGTTTATGCCTAGCCTCTACTAGCCTGCTTTCTGGTCTTCCCAGCAGTTTTTGTCAAGTGGTGAGTTCTTGATTCAATAGATAAGATCTTTGGGTCTAAAACACATGACTGATTGTTTCTGTTTAGCATATGCCTCATCTGTCCTACTGATCAAACTATTTATTCCCCACTATCAACCTGTTTTAGTGATTGTAGCTGTGTAAAATTTAATATATGATACTGCAAGGCCCCTTTCATTTCCACTTCCCCACTCCATTCATTCCCTTGATATTCTTGACATCTTTTTTCCCTTGAATGAATTTTGTTATTATTTTTTCTAGCTTTATGAAGTAATACTTTGGTAGTTTGGTATAAAATTGAATTAATTAATTCAGGCAGTATCATCATTTTATTACATTGATTTTGCCTACATATGAATAATTAATATTTCTTCAGTTATTGATATTGATATTTATGTTTCATATTTAGAGATGTATTAATGTTTTGTAACTGTGTTCATATAGTTCTTATATGTTGGCAAGTAGGCTACCAAGTATTTTATATTATCTTTAGTTGTTTTAAATGTAATTTCTCTTTTTCATCTCTTCCCGTTGAATTTTGTTGATAATATAAAGAAACTGTGATTTGTGTAGGTTTATTTCGTATCCTGCAATTTTGATGAAATTATTAATTGCATTGACTGATTTTTTAATTGACTAGCTAGTTCTCTAAATAAACTATCATCTGGAAAAAGTGAGTTCTTTCTTTGCTTATTCCTTCAATTTCTTTTGATTGTTTTATTGCCTTAGCTAATGGTTAATATTTCTTTTCTTTAGTTTCTAATTTTAATAATTTATTGCTTTCAATTTGCTAATCTCTTTTTATTTTCTGAATTTCTATTTTGGCATTTAATTGGGGAAATTTTAATTTGCCGATTTTCTGGTGGGGGGGAGGTTCAGTTGCATATACAGTTCCTTTTCCTGTTCTTTTTTTGTTGACAAAAATGTTTAGATATTTAGATATTTTCCTTAGGTACTGCTTTGGTAGTGACCTCAAAATTTGGTCATGATATTGTTTTTCTTTTGTGAAATTATTATTTTTGACTTGTGCTTGGACCTGCTCAGTGTTGAGAATTCAATTACTTAGTTTCAAATTTTTTCATCTTCACTTTAAAGGTAATATTTTTAATATTATTTCATTACATTAACAAATATCTTTAAACCACTGCAAAAGTATGGCCATAGGAGGAAAGGAGTAAGAGACTAAAGACTGTGGTTGTCCAACTAAATTAAAATAGTTTTTTGCCTTGTAACAACCAATCTGTAAAAGGAGTGATGTAATTAAAATATGAATATTACAATGTTATTTCAGTCACCTGAAAATGGAAAAAGAAAATCTTACTTGCTTTTCCCTTATAGACATGACCTATACTACCTTTCTTTCTTTCTTTTTTTAAACCCTTACCTTCCGTCTTGGAATCAATACTGTATATTGGTTCCAAGGCAGAAGAATGGTAAGGGCTAGGCAATGGGGGTTAAGTGACTTGCCCAGGGTCACACAGCTGGGAAGTGTCTGAGGTCAGATTTGAACCTAGGACCTCCCATCTCTAGGCCTGGCTCTCAATCCACTGAGATATCCAGCTGCCCCTTATACTACCTTTCTAAAGAAACATTTACTGTGAGATTGAAACAGTCAGCAAACTAATCAGTTTTATTTATCCCCAATTTGAAACACTTACATCAGATTTTTTAAAAATAAATGAAGTTTTAAAAATATATATCATATGAAAAGTGACAACCATGCTCTTGTTTCATTCTATTCAATGCAAAAGATGCATTTTAAGCAATGGAGTATTCTTTTTATTAGGTTGGATGTTAAGGTTGTGATCAACTCAAGAAACTTATTTTTTCAAATGCTCTACCAACAAGTTCATAAAGAATTTGTGATATGGGGGCATAGAGGCAAAATAGCAGATTGGAGGCAGCAACCCAATTCAATTCTCTCAGCATTCTCCTCCAAACTTTAAAAATCAAATTTTGGAGTGGCAGAGCCAACAAAAGGTCAGGATAAGACATATTTTTGGGCAAAGGAAATTTATGATGTCTTCAGGAAAAAACTATGACACAAGGGTGGAGGCCTGTCTGCAGTGTTTATATAGCAACAGTGGCCACAGCAGCAGCAGTGGCAGCTTTGGGAACTCTCAACCCAGAGATGATAGAGAAGCTGGACAGCTGATTAGACAGAGATTACAAGACATTGAGTTTAGCTAACACTGATGGGAAATTCTACTGCCCATACACAGTTCTGGATCACTGCTCCAGGGCTGAGAGGAGCACTTGTGGTCAGTCACAAAGGAGAAGGGGCCCTAGCTGCAGTTTCAAGTTCAAGAGAAGCATCAACACTTATAGCAGCAAGGGAACAGGAAATCTGCTCACAATTCCAGAATCAAGAAGAGTGCTAGTGCTTGTGGCTGCAGGGGAACAAGGGCCTTTCTTGGGTAAAAAGAGTAGGACCACACCTATCCCCGAATCATATCACCTTGAAAGCCCCCAAAACTTGCAGAAGCAGTTTTGAAAACAGCAGCATGAAAAAGCATGAAGCTTGGGACAGTCTCTCCCCATCCCAAGGTAAGTAGACCTCAACTTTAACATAAAGGTAAAAATCAAGAAATGGTCTGGAAAATGAGCAAATAAACAAGGAACTTGATGATAAAATTACTATGGTAGCAGACAAGATGTAGACTCAGAAGAAAACAATTAATGTGAAAACAGTCAAGACCAAAGCCTCAAGGAAAATTGCTAATTGAACTTAAGCCCCACAAGAATTTCTGGAAGAATTGAAGAAAGTGATAAGAATAGTAGAAGATATTTTGGGAAAATAAAGAGATGCAAGAAAATTATGAATAGATAACAGCTTTATAAAAGAGGCACAAAAATAAAAGAAAATAACATAAAATTAAAATTGTACTAAAGGTTTAAAAGGCACAAAAATCACTGGAAAACTTAAAAATAATAAGTTAAATGGGAAAAGGAAGAACAAAAAAAATCACTGCAGAAAAGTAATCCTTAAAAAGCAGAATTTTCCAAATGGAAAAAAAGATGTACAAAGGCTCACTAAGGAAAATAATTCACTAATAAGTCCATGAGATAATAAGAAACAATGGGGGAAAGTCAATAGAAAGAAAAAAACATTTTAAAATATGAAACATTTCATCTGAAGAACACCAGACCTAGAAAATAAATTAAGGAGAGATCATTTAAGAATTATTGAACTATCAAAAAACTATGATTTTAAAAAAGAGTCTAGATATCAAATTTCAAGAAATTATTATGGAAAACTGCCCTGAAAAACACAGAGAATAAAACAGAAATTGAAAGAATTCACTAATCTCCTGAAAGAGATCCCAAGTGAAAACTCCTAGGAATATTATAATCAAATTCCAGAGTTCCTAGGTCGAAGAGAAAATACTACAAGCAACCAGAAAGAAGTTAGTCAAATATTATGGAACCATAATCAGGATCACATAAGATTTAAGCAGTTTCCACATTAAAGGAGTAGAAGACTTGGAATAATATTTCAGAAGGCAAAGGAGCTAGGATTACAGCCATAATTAACTTATCCAGCAAAACTGAACATAAATCTTCAGGAGAAAAAAATGAATATTCAATGAAATAGAGGACTTTCCATCACTCTTGCTGAATAGAAAAATTGCCATTAAAATACAAGACTTAAGAAAAGCATGAAATGGTAAACATGAAAAAAGAATCAAGGGACTAAGACAGGTTAAACTGTTTATTTTATTATATGGCAGTGATGGTGAACCTTTTAGGTACCACATGCCATGTCCCACCCTCCCCAGAGACTGAGTTGTTCCCCTTACCCTTACCTCAGATGGAGTGGGAGACAAGGAGGGAGTGATCTAGGCACTCTGCTCACAGGAGGGAGTAAGCACTTCTGTTGAACTGCTAGGCAGAGGAGCGGGGAGGGGTGGTGGAGAGGGATAAGGGAGCAGCTCTGCCCAAGTCCCTCTACCTTTCTAGTATCTAACTCTGGTGGGAGACAGTGTGTGTGCCCACAGAAAGATCTCTGTGTGTCATCTTTGGTGCTTGTGCCATAGGTTTGCCATCATAGCCATATAGGAGTATCGTTGGTGTAACTCTTTAAGAACTTTATCATAATTAGAACAGTTATAGGGAGTTTATATAGACAGAGAGAGGGTATGGATATGAGTTGATTACAATGGAATGAACTCTAAAAAATGAAGAGATGAGAAAGATAGAAAAGGGGTAAGGGAGAGTTAGAATGGAGAAAATTTTCTTACATATAAAAGAGATGCTCAAGAAAAAGCTTTTATAGAGCAAGGGTGTTGGGAAATGCTTGAACCTTGCTCTCTTTGGAATTGGTTCAGAGATAAAAGGAAAAAAAGAAAGGTGGAGGAAATGATAAAAGGGAGGATATGAAGAGAAGCAATGGTTAGGAGCAAAACAGATTTTTGAAGAAGAGTGGGGGAAGAGAGAAAAAGGAGAGAGAACAAAAGTGAGAAAAAGAGAGAGAGAGATAAGAGATAAGAAAATGGGATAGAGAGAAATACCTAATTAGTAATAACTGTGAATGTGAATGGGAGGAACTTACCCATAAAACAAAAGTGGACAACAGAATGGATTAGAAATCAGAATCCAATTATGTTGTTTATAAGAGATGCACTTAAAACAAACAAACAAACAAAAATACACAGTTAAAAAGGGCTGAGGCAGAATCTAATACGCTTTGCTGAGGTAAAAAAAAAAAGGCAGAGGTAACAATTATGACCTCAGATGAGGCAAAAGCATAAATAGACCTAATTAAAAGAAATAATTAGAGGAGCTACATTTTGCTAAAAGGTCAAAGGATATAAAGAGGCAGTTTTCAGAAGAAATCAAAGCTTTCTATAATTACCATATTTTTTATTTTATTATTTTTATTTATTTATATAATTACTATATTTTCTATAATTACTATATTACTAATTTCTATAATTATTCATTAAATAATGAAAAAATGGTCTAAATCACTATTAATGAGAGAAATGCAAAGTAAAACAACTCTGAGGTATCACCTCACACCTATCAGAAATTAAAAATGTCAGGTGGGACATGGGAAAATAGGTAACACTGATGAACTATTGGTGGAGTAGGGAACTGGTCCATTCTGAAGAACATTTTGGAACTAGGCTCATTTCTCTCTCTCTTTTTTAAAGGGTGAATTCAGGAAGGCAAACGCTAGTCTAGATAAATTTTAAGTCCGTTCTAGTCCTAATTCCTATAATTAGTAGAGTTTTGAATTGCAAGTTAATTTGATTTCAGAAGAAATTGATCCCCAGAAGCTTCCATATAAAAACCTGGTCCATTCTCAAAAATTGTACAAACCAATAAAATTCTATTTAAGGTCTTAATGACAAAGTGATAGATAATCGATTCTCCTTTTTACCATGTTAGCAGAATAGTCGCTTCTCAGTCTCTTTTCTTCATACCCACCCAGAAGAGGTATCAGATCACAAATCCCATGACATTCCATCTGTGTTAAGTACTAATTCTATGAAAGGACAGAAATATAGGGACAACTATGGTAAATTTCTAAAAATTCCATGAAAATACACATTAGTTTTAGTCAATTTCCATATTAAAAATAACAAAGATCGCCTTTATTTAATGTTTAATAGTGAAGCCATAGTATAAGTAATACTCAATGTATTTAAAAATTACAAATGTTGATGTTGAAATTTTCGACCTTTTGAACTGACAGTCCTTTGTGTAAATAGCTTATTATTGCATGTCTCTTACAGTCAATAACTGTTTCAGGAGAATTTTATATTTGGATGGCAGAAGATGGATTTCCTATTAGTAAGTTATGCCTTAAAACTAAGGTATGTACATATAAAAATTAGGTTATTTTTTATTTTGAATGCTATAGCAGCTTTCCTTTAGTTTTTACATGAATTAATCTTCTCTAGAATTGCCTTTCTTTATGAATCTATGCTTATTTATCTCTTGTTACTTTATAACAACAGTAGTGTATTAAAAACTATTCAGCTATGTGGCAAAGAATTACTTTATATTCTACAATACACTGTGAATGTGATGTTGGTGTTTGTATTAAATTAAGTTATGGAAGAATGAAGACTTTATTTAGATTATAATCCTCATTAATATTTTTCCATATCTGATGAAGACAAGTAAGAGTTCTAAGCACTGTGAAATCCTGCTGATGTGTAAAGCTGATATAGTCTCTTTCTTTTATGAGATTATAGTCTCAATTCTAATCCCCAAGATAATTAAAAGGTATAAAAAGGTAATGATAATAGAGGATAATATAAAAAAAGGAACTAAAATTAAACATTCTAAACCTAAACTTGGGAAATATAGAAGCATCCATATGTTGCTATGACTTAATATTTGGTTGTTTCTATTAGAATGACATAATATTGGAACTTGAAGGTTTATCCAGAACCTGGAGTTCATAAAGTAGTTTTATTTTAAATATTTTGATAATTTCATTTCAATATAATGTGTTTCCTTTGTAATTCTGGCAACTTTGTACATTTAAAAATATCATGCTGAGAAGGGGTCAATAGGCTTCATCATGTTGCCAAAGGGGTTCATGACAAAAAAAGACTGAGAATCTTTGATCTAGTCCAGCGGTTCTCAACCTGTGGGTTGTGACAATGAGAATACATCATGCATATTAGGCATTTACATTCCGAATCATAACTGTAGCAAAATTACAGTTTTGAAGTAGCCACCAAAATCATTTTTTGGTTTGGGGTCACTGCAACATGAGGAACTGTATGGTGGGGTCACGGCATTAGAAAGGTTGAGAACCACTGAGCTAGTCTAATCCCTTATTTGTGTAGAATTCAAGAGCAGGGAAGTGACATGCCCAAATTTACACCAGAAATTAAAAGCTGAGCTAGAGCTAAATTCACACTTGAGACTCAATCAATGCCTGTATCACACTGCTTCCTTTTCTTGTGAGCAATAAAAGGAATAAAATCTAGAAGTTTCATTTCTGGGATAATTCTTTATCCTTCTACAAGAACTGTGTATAATAGTAGACTACTTTCCTTATACAACACAAGTCTATAGTTCCCTACACTTTTTTAAAAAACTCTTACCTTCCATCTTGAAATCAATACCATCCAAGGCAGAAGAGTGGTAAGGACTAGGCAATGGGGATTAAGTGACTTGCCCAGGGTTACACAGCTGGTAAGTGTCTGAGGCCAGATTTGAACCTAGGACCTCCCATCTCTAGGCCTGGCTCTCAATCCACTGAGATATCCAGCTGTTCCCTAGTTCCCTATACTTTTGCAGAAAGTACCTATTTCTCTTTGATGAGTGTAGCTATTTCCTTGCTGCCAAATAGGAGAACTGATATAAGTTGTAAGATCAACGTTATCTTACTGTTTTTGAGACAATACCACCTTTGGATGTCTTATGGCTTTGTACTCCCTAATCTTGGCTTAGCATTTTGTACAATATCTGGTCACAATTGAAGAATATCGGTGAAAACAAAATCGACCAAGATATCATCTCTCTTTGACACAGACCACCATTGCTCTACAAGCAGCAATAATCTGAAATATTTGAAAAAACTGAATAATTTATTTACCAACTTTATGTTGTAATGGACTTAGTCTGAATAAGACTGAGAAAATAATTTTGAAACATCCATTCATTTTATTCATTAAGTATGTAATAAACTTTTCTAGTTGCTACTGAAGATTCAAAAGAAATATAAGACATGGTTTTTGTCTTCTTGGTGACATGGGGAAATAAGACACAAACAGGTGAAACAATAACTCCCAAGTCATGGTAGTAGAGCCAAGGTTAAATGGCATGAATAATTGGTGGAATGGGAAGGTAAGCACACTAGTTTGTAGGTATTTTCCAAGTTTCTGGGGCTTTTTGACCTTGAAGGAACTTTGTCTCATGGAGGCTATTTTTCACTCTGTTTCTCCTTACAAGCCTATAATGGAGCTTGTAGTCCTCCTGACCCAACCAGAGTGAGAAATAATAACAACAATAGCAAAAAGTAAGATAGCTGCAGGAAGAAGAGAGGGGGAGAAAAGAGGATTGGGCTAGTGAAAGGAGCTGAGAGATATGAGGGTCAGTTCTTTTTTGTCCACATTTCCTCCTTTGGTACCTGTGCATCTAGCCTTCCTGGACATTGACTCCCAGTACTGCACACTTTATGCCTGCTTATAGACTTTGCCACACTAAAGGATTTCCTACTCTCTTTTATCAGTGGATTAAAAACGTCTTCACAAGCAATGTAGCAGTGTAGAAAGAGCAGTGGCTTGGACATCAGCAGACCCCAGTTCTAGGTACAACTCTTCTGCTAGGTAGACTTGGTCTAGGGAATTCACTTTTCTTGGACTCAGTTTCCTGATATATGAACTGAAGGGATCAGGTTAGATGAGTTCTCATGTTCCTTAATCAAGATAATAATAATCACAAAGTGTGATTGAAAAGGAATGAAACTGATTCTACAAGTCTCACATAAGTCTCTTTCAGTGACTCTATTATGTGTGATTTTAGTGGTCTCTAATAATTTTGGTAAATCTTCCTCTGATCAAAGTAAATCCTTGCAGCTATAAAAATGTATTGTGGGAATGTTCTGTCTAGAGATGTGAGCCCTGTAATGTTTTCTAGAATATATCTAGGCAGGATTAAGGCAGGAAGTGATAAGGAATCACAACTGAACCCCTATGTCTTTCCCAGTTTATTTTCCACTATGTATAATTTCAGAGGGGGCAGTCTGATCTCCTTAGTTTCCTTGGCCTAGGTGAAGACAAATCTCATTTTTCCTTAGTTCACCTGAGATGATGGTAGATTTTTTTCAAAAGAATAAAATTATGTAACTAGGGAATAAAGCAAAAGCAATTGCAAAGGCAATGACGAGATGAATCTACAGAGCACACAACCCTAATCTCCTACACTAACTACAGTAGAGCTTTTAGAGTTGTTGCTCTTCCTCATTTCACCTTTTCCTTAAAGCAAAAAGAGATCTGCAACTATTTGAAGAGATTAAGGAGTATCAAGGGGACCCTAGAAATTAGGTTTATTAGTCTCTGACTAATACTAATTGATTAATTAGTGGTTATTTTAGTTCCCTAGAAGAATTCAGTGAAGATCTGGGGTTATTAGTAAGATGAAAATTTATATTAAGGAATATTTTGATGGTGATTATTGGATCTTTCCTTCTGTATTAGCCCCTCACAATAACCAGGAGTTTTGAACAATTTAAAATGAATAATTGATTTTAAATACTTAATTTTGTGTCATTATTAGTAGAAGCATGATTAATTTAACTTTAATAATGATTTTATACATAAAAGTCATGTAATTATAATTTAGAGCTCATAAACTAAATATATTCATGACAAGCAAATATTTTCATTAAAGGTTACATGCTTCTATGCATCCTTAGGGATTTAGTTTCACCTATGAGGAATCATAATAATAATAGTTTATATTTATATAGTGCATAAGATTTATCAGGTGCTTTTATATTCATGACTTTATGTGATCTTCCTCTTTCCCATCTGAGAGGCAGCATGTTGTGGCAGACAGAGAGCCAGTCTTAGAGCCAAAAACATCCTGAGTTCAAACCTGCCTCTGACACATCCTGGCTGTATGATCTTGGGCAAATTAATTACCCTCTCAATTCTCCAAGAAAGTCTCCTAAATAGTGAAGGTGCATTGGTAAAGGTAGTCTCCTCATTTGAGTTTATTTGGCCAATAAAATGATAGGTCCAATCCCCCTAATCTATGTTACATATGTATTCATAATTTAAATGGAAACCTGATGCTCTCTTATTTGTTCACTCATTTAGCCTTTGCAAATCCTGTGGGGATTTCTGATGTGAGTCTTTTATGCTAAAGCTAAAAATTGAGGGATTTATTTTGACTAGGTAGGTGCTATGGCTTGCTGCCCCTCCTCGTTTTCAGTGGCTGTGGGGACCACTACAGGACGTTTATTGATCCTTAATGTTTATGATGTCCAAAATCCAAGACTTGTTCACAATATCCTTCTGACCAGTGCTTCTATACAGCATATGAAGTAAGTATGACCTACAATAGATGCTCTTTGTGATATATGATATGTTAGCTGGGAATACCATAAATCAATAGTTTTGAGATGATGGCATAGAGACAATATCTCCTGACTTGTTTAAATTATTGACCCTAGCTAAATATTAAAAGGAAAATATCCTCTTTTCTCTTAATGTAGAAATGACAATGTTTTTGTTCATTAATACCCTATTTTTTGCTTTTCTAAATTTAAGATTTTTACAGATTCCAAAATATTATAAAATGTTATTTTGTAATATTATCAAGGCTTGGTTGTAGGGCACCATAATATAATAAAACAGTCCCCTTTGAAAATTGTTAATGTAAACCTACAAATGAATTATGTGGACATAATATATTTCATTCATCTCATTTTTTGTGACTAAAATATAAGCTAATGTTTCATCATAGAACTGAAATAAAAGAATCAGAGTAGAAAGAAATCTAGTTCAATCCATATTCAGAAAGAATATAACTATGATATATAACTATAACATACTTGACAAGTGATTATGTAGTCTCTTCTTGATAATTTTCAATGAAGGGGAATCTACCTTGTCTTAAGGGTACCCTGTTCTTTTTTTGGTCACCTCTAATTGTTTGCAAGTTTTTTCTAACATTAAGCTTAAATGTGCTTCTTTACACCTTTTCTCCTCTGGATCCAAACAGAAGAAGTCCAATCTCTTCTCCAAATTGACAGCCTTCCAATACTTCTCCTAAACAACTTCCCTTATAGAATTTAGACCTTGGGATACCCATATCCTTCCTCTTTACACTGTGGAGTCTTCTTTCTCAAAACCTAAGGTGCATATCAATACCTTCACTGGGCAAAGAAAGGATATTTCCTATTTGAAGAATAAATATTGCTCCCAGCATCATACCTCATTTTTGTACTACATTCCAGTCACCCCAGGATTAAGCAGTTACCTAATTACAGTAGGAAAGAGAATTACAAATTCAGAAATAATAGTCTAGAGTAAGGTAGGGCTTAGTTTATAAGCCATCATTATTCTCTAGGCCTTGAAAGAAAAATCTTCTGATCCCATTTGAGAATCTCTTCATTTTTCTCAAAATGACTCTCCTCTAAAGGAGTGACTATCTCATCCTTTCTTTCACCATTCTCCATGCCCCTTTGTCTCTAAGGCATAACAAAACTCTGTCTGCTATAAAGAAAGGAACATGAGTTTTGGAGTGAGAAGATTTGATTCAAAGTTATGACAATGACCAGATTGGACCCTCATTGTCAAGCAGCATGGTGGAGAGAGGGCTGCATTTGAAGTCTAAGAGATCTGGATTGTATTCATACCCGAGATGCTTATTTGACTATGAGAGCAAAGACCAATTACAGAGCTTCATAGTGCTTTCTCATCTGTAAAATAAGCATAATACTCTTTGCACTACCTACCTCAAAAGGTGGCTGTGAAAAATGTATCTTTGCAAACTCTAAGGGGCTGTATAGATTTCAGTTCTTATTATTAAAGACTACCTTGGAGCAAGTAGGTTACTCAGTGGGTTGAGAGCCAGTCCTAGAGACAGGATATTTCCTGGGTTCAAATCTGACATCAGACACTTCCTAGCTATATGATCCCAGGTAAGTCACTTAAACCCCAACACCTAGTAGTCTTTACTGTTCTTCTGCCTTGGAGCCAATACACAGTATTAATTTTAATATGGAAGATAAGGGTTTTTAAAAAGAGCACATGAAAAGTTATTATAATCACTATCATCATCATGATGTTTAGTTTAAGAGAGCATGTCTAGAAAGGCTAGTCCATAGTATTTTATTTGTTCTCTTCATGGTTAAGCAGAACAAGCCCCTGAAATCTGTTTCTTGAAACCAGCTGCTTGCTAATTGACCATTTGTCATCTCAGATAAAAAGGTAATAATATGATTATCAGAGAAACAGTTCTTGATAATTTTCCCATCATCTCAAAACCATAATGAAACAGCAACTTGAAGGTTCACAGATATAGATCTCTCCATAGTAGTTATATAGTCTTAAAGAAAATACTTAAAATTATCATCTAAAAGAGTGGCTGATGCTGAAGACTTACTATCCTCTTAGTATTTATTCAGAATTATCTCATTTGTAAAAATCTATTTTTATTTCTACCTCTATGGAAAAGGGATTAGATATGTTTTATGTGGCCTCAAGGGGCAAAGAACCACACAACCAAAAGGTAAACAATATAGGAAGCTAGATTCCAGGTGACTCCACATAGCCTTACTCCAATGTCTCACTGTGGCAAGAAAGTAATTCTGGGTTCTTGAAGTCTATGCCAATAGAGCACATACTTTGGCAAGTTCATGCTGGCTTTCAAAAAGAGCCCCAGCAAAAGACTAGTCTATTTTCTGAGAAAAAAATCTGGATAATGCAAAATTAGGTCATCTCATCATCCAGAAATTAATTCTTTGGCCATAGTAACCTTGCAATGAAGAAAAAAATTTAAATAGCCCTCAGTCCTATAAATTCTCCTTTCTTTTCTATAACGACAGATAATTGCAAAAAAAAAATGGAGAATCATCCAAGATCAACAGTCTACACTTTTTTTTTAAAAAAACCCTTACCTTCCATCTTGGAGTCAATACTGTGTGTATTGACTCTAAGGCAGAAGAGTGGTAAGGGCTAGGCAATGAGGGTCAAGTGACTTGCCCAGGGTCACACAACTGGGAAGTGTCTGAGGCCAAATTTGAACCTAGGACCTCCCATCTCTAGGCCTGGCTCTTAATCCACTGAGCTACCCAGCCGCCCCCAGTCTACACTTTTTTTAAAGATAACCCAAAAAATTTAACTTAGCTTTTGAATCATGACTGGAATAACTGAATTGTATCATTTTGGACATTCCCATGACAAACAAACTAGAACAAAGAAGGAAACTGCAATTAAATGGAAGATTGTCACACAAGTTCTCGTTGGAGAGACAAATGAAGGAGTTAGTGAAATTGGTTTAACAATGTAACCAAAAGCCAACAACAAACATAATTTTAGAAATTATTAAATTGTCTTATATTGTAGGATTCCTGCTTAGTATTTACAAAAAGACCTCTATTAAGATCATTGTAGCTTATGCATCAACATTTGCTATAGAGAATGAGAGCTAGAGAAATTCTGTGGACTTGATAAGATCCTCCAAATGAAATTAATATATACTTTGATACTCAGTGTCTTTAATGAGAAGATGGGAAGAGATGAAGATGGCATATAAAATGCAAGGTTAAGGAATGAGAGGCCAAATAAATGTAGTCTCCACAGAAGTGTCATATACATAATGAAATTCTTTTACACGAGAAAAGAATGTGTAAATAAAACAAATCTATTCTGACCTATTTAAATGCTTCTAATGATGAAAACTGAGATATGGATATAATAAAAGACATGGGGAACTGTTACAAAAATTTCATGTGGAAATTTAACTAATATAAGTCAATTGCCATAATGAGGACACCTAAAGAGCCTATTAAAATATTAAAATAGCCTTAGCCAATATCTGACTTATTAAGAGGATATGTAAATTCGCTTCTAAAATTTTATGAAGAAGGATAGCAGAAGACTATGAGTATGAGCAGGATTACCTCATAAAACAGAGTGAAATGTAAAAGTTGTGTAAAGAAACTTGGAGAGACACCTAACTAAACAAAGTCATCTCATGAGCATTTAAGGATTAAAACAGGAAAACAAATAGAACAAAAATGGAAATGATCTGCCAAGATTTTTGTAACTCTTTGTCATTAGATCTTAGAACTGATAATAGAGGAGATAGAATAAAGCTAAAGAGCACATAAAAAGGGGAAAAAAGTAGCTGAGTAAACTAATTGTCTAGACAAGAGTTCCATGCTGAAAACATTCATAAGGTATTTTAAAAGAGATAAAAATATCCAACAAGTGGGGGGGGGGATGGGGAATCTCAGCCTTTATCAATGTCAAAAAAGTGAACAAGAGAGAAGAAACAACTATCAACCTACATGTCTACTTTTCCACCTGTTGGCATAGTGGGTAGAGTGCTAGACTTGGGAAAATCTGAGTTCAAATCCTGCCACAGACACTTACTAGTTGTGTGGCCCCAAGTAAGTCATTTAACCTCTCAACCTTAGTCTCCTCATTCATAATATGGAGATAATTATAGCATCTCCCTTTTGGGTTGTCATAAGGATGAAATGAGATAACATGTATGAAGCAAATTTTAAAGTGCCATGAAAATATTAGTTATTTAAGTAAAATTTTCATGAGAATAATTTAGATATGTGTTAAGGTCATATTTGATGAAGGTCTTTAGAACAGAAAATGTAGACTTTGGCATGTGATATCCCATAGTAGAATACAACTTTATCATAAAAAAATTGGTTGGATGATATAATTAGAGATTCCATTATGTTTGTTTACTGATTTTAAAAAATTGTTTCTCTCTTCCAATAGGATGTCTCCTATATACTCAATGCACAAGGTGTCTCAAACATCCTAACCTTTCCGTTTCTTAAGCTATTCTTTACTCCATGCTATCTGCCATACAGAAAGATGGTCATTCCCTTAATTTGGCTGTGCCTATAAATGCACTACTTCTATGTTCAAGAAGCCTGAAATCCTCTTATCTAACCATAATATATTGTCTTTCTACCCCACCCCCCTCTGTCTTCTGTGAATCTTGAAATTTCTCAGACTTGTAAACTTACAAGGAGCAAAGAGGAAAAAACTTACATGGGACTATTCCCCATTTTAAACAGTGAAGCTACTTAGATCTAAAATGTGAGAACTCTACTTAGATCAGAAATGGGAAGACCTCTACTCCACCCTGACTTAAGACTGCTTTAGGGGAGAAAACTCCTTGCTAAACAATGAAAGTACTTAAACCCATACTTATAATGAGGCAAAAAGTTCTTTAAGCCATGCCTATTTTTAGAATTAATACAATGGGGTGCTAAGTACCTATTAAAGGTCAGGCAACTTGTAAACTTGCCAGGACAAAAAGGTGAAAAACTTACTAAAAGGATTAGTCCACTCAACTGTGTTTTTTCTGGTTCAAACTTACTAAAGGGATTAGTCGACTCAGCTGTGAATTCAGAATGGACTGTCCTTTGGAAAACCGTCTACTGTGATTGGTAGATGGATGAACTTAGGGGAGGTGACATAGGAGAAAACTCCCTATATAAGAAAAAGGAATCTCTTGAGAAGAAGTCTTGAGAGACAGGCTCTAAGGAGGGTCTCTTGAGAAAGAACCTCTTGGAGGAAATCTCTAAGGAGGTCTCTCAAGGGAGGAGGACTCTGGCTGGAACTCCCTCTGAGGAGACTCTGTCCCTCTGAATCCTTCCTTGGACAAATCTTGTGGTGAGTGATAAAGGACTGACTTATTCTTTCTCTTAAGGGCTTAGGCCTGGGTTGGCCAAGGCTGCCCTGGGCTGGCCTATCCTTTTCTCATTATTCCCCTTTTTCTCTCTTTCTCTCTTTTTTAAATTCCTCATTGTATTATTAATTAAAGTCTCTATAAAACCCAGTTGACTTGGGTATATTCATAATTGGGAATATTTCCCTGGCAACCACCTTATAAATTGATTAAAACAAGACACTGTAGTGAAACATATTTTCTGCAGTCACAATTTACTCACCCACTCTTATATCTACAACAATTTAAGTCTTCCACTATTTTAACTCACTACAGTTTATGACCTCAACCATTTTAAGACTTACAGTTTAAGGCCTCCTACTAATTTTAACTCTTTTAAATATAACACTTCCCTTGCCAAAACTTATTCTAAGCCAACACTATGAGGGTTTCCTTGATCCCTCATCAATCCTTCCCAAGGCCATTTCTCCTGCACTTGCCACTCCTCGCTTTTCCCCATCTTTATTCCTTGGTGAATCTGTTCAACTCTATATTTTCCTCTTCTCTTAAGTCCCTTGTTCAATTATCAGCTCACCAATTGTACTTTGCCACGCCTCAGCTTTGGATCACATCTACCTCCCTCTATCTGCCTCCCTACACATATGCTAATGAACAAAGGTGGAGAAAACCATTCTGATTGGAACCACTACAAATTTACATTATACAACCCCAACCCAGGCCTGATTGCTACTAGGTATTCCTACTGTACCTCCCCCTTCTCAACTCACTACCCCACTATCTACAGTGACTCTTTCAAACTTTTTCATTACTTCTCTAACATCCTGTGTCTTTCCTTGTCCCCATCCTCTCAGCAGAAAACCTTGCCTCTTATTTTACAGAAAGAATCGAGGCTATTACTTGCTTCTTCATCTCATCACTTCTCTGCTTGCTGCCACTATCTTCTTTACCCTATCTTACATGAAGAGATTACTTTACTCTTAATCAAGACTAACCCTGGTAACCTGTACCAGTGATACCATTCCATCTCATATTCTCCAAATACTGCTTCTCTGTCATTCCCACTTTTATACATATTTTCAATCTCTCACTGTCTAGTAATTCCTTTCTTATAACTTAAAACATGCCCTTGCCTCCCCGTCCTCAAAAAAACCCTCATTTCCTCCTTCTATCCCTGCTAATCATTCCATATCTCCTCTACCCTTTGTAGCTAAAGTACTCAAAAAGGCCATGAACAAGAGGTTTCCCTCCTCTAATTCTCTTTTCATCTTCTCACAATCTGCCTTCCAACCTCATCATTCCACCAAAACTGTTCTCTCCAAAGTTTCAAAGGACTGCCAAATCCAATGGCCTTTTCTCTTTGACTTCTCTGCAACCCTTAACACTTCAGAGTACTTTCTTCAATTTGATACTTTTTTTTTTTCTGTAGGTTTTTGGAAAACCATTCTATCATGTTCTCCTACTTCTCCAATTTTTCTTTTTCAGTCTCCTTTTCTTGATCCTCATCCAGATCACACCCTCTAACATTCCTTTTACTCAGGAATCTGTCCTGGGCCACCTCCTTTTCTTCTATACTATATTTCATTTGGTAATTTCATCTACTCCCATGGATTTAATTACCATCTTTATGCTGATGATTCTCAAATTTACTTATCTTTCTTATACCTCTCCACTGACATCCAATCTCACATCTCCAACTACCTTTCAGACATCTCCAATTGGATATCCAATAGATATCTTAAATTCAACATGTCCAAAATGGAATTATTTTTCCTACTAAACCCTCCTCAATTCTTAATTACTCTATGACTGTGTGAAGATAGGATTAACTCTCCCCTTGCCCATTTTTAAATTAACAAAAACTGAAAACGCCCCTACTTAACACTAAGTAGGTTCACAAGCCTCCTCCTAAAAGTGGATGAAAACCCAGAGGTGACTGACCACCCCTTGGGCAGTGCTAATTGGCTCTCATAAAGTAGAGGAAAGGACAGGAAGCCTGAATCTGGGGCTTGGAGGATCTTAGACTGGTAAGACTACTCCTGAATCTCTTCCCTTTGGACTTGATCCTCCTTTCCTGGATTCTGGAGAGATTAGTTCCAGAGACCTTCTTGGCTGAGGGGTTAATGAACCCTGGCTGGGTTGAGCTGGGGACAGGAGCAACATTTAGGGTGATAGGCTAGACATTTTCTCTACCCTCTTTACATTTCTTACTTTCACTCTTTCCTTCTCTTTTGTAAATAAAACTATTAAAAGTCAATTTTACATGAGCTACAATATTTTAAAATTGGCAACCACAGTATTATCTTAGAATTCTCATATATTTAGTCAAACCCTTAATTTCATTCCTTACAACTGTCAAATACAACACCATCCTCTCAGACCCTCAAGCTCACAATCTATACATCATCCTCTACTCCTCACTCTCTCTCTCTCTCTCTCTCTTTCTCTCTCTCTCTCTCTCTCTCTCTCTCTCTCTCTCTCTCTCTCTCTCTCTCTCTCTCTCTCTCTCTCTCTCTCGCTCCTACATCCACTCTGTTGCCAATATCTGTTGACTTATCTTTGCAAAATCTCTCCTATATGCTCACTTTTCTCCTCTAACACTGCCACCAATCTGGTGCAGGCCCTTGTTACCTCCCATCTTCACTATTGCATTAGCATACTGGTGGGTCAGCCTGCCTTATGTCTCATTACACTCTAATCCATCCTCTATTCACCCACCAGTGACTTTCCTAAAGTGTAGTTCTGACCATGTTATTCCATATCCCTACTCAATAAATTCCAGTGTGTCCCTATGACCTATAGAATCAAATACTAAGTCCTCTGTTTGGCATTCAAGGCCTTTCATAATGTAGCCCCCCCCCCCCTTACCGTTCCTGTCTTTTTATATGTTACTCCCTGCCATATACATATAGTCTTCAATCTAGTATCACTGGCTTCCTTGCTATTCCACAAATAAAATATTCCATCTCTTGACTTTGTGCATTTTCTCTGGTTGATATGTATACCTAAAATACTTTCCTTCTTCATCTCTACCTTTGGCTTCCTTTAGACCCCACAAAAATTCCATCTTCTATAGGAACAAAATTTCTCAATTCCTTTTAATTTTAATGGCTTCCCGCTTTTAATTATTTTCTATTTCTCCCATACATACACCTTTGCTATATGTAACTATTTCCTTGTTGTCTCCCCAGTTACAATTCTGAAGGCAGGAATTGTCTTCCCCCCCCCCCTTTTTTAATCCCTAGCACTTTGTATAGTACCTGGCACACAATGGGCATTTAACAAATATATACAGACTCCTATATATACATAAAATATTTTAAACTCCTTAAAAATATAGCATCAGAGATAACTTTGGTAACCCTTGGTTTGATTTTTTTCAAACCCTTACTTTCTGTCTGAACTGATACTTAGTATTGGCTCTGAGACAGAAGAGCCATAATGTCTAGGTAATTGGAGTTAAGTGACTTGTCCAGGGTCATACAGCTAGGAAGTATCTTGGGCCAAATTTGAAACCAGAACCTTCCATCCCCAGACCTGAGTCTCTCTACTGAGCCACCCAACTCACCTGGATCATTAACATTTGATGAGACATAAAACAAAACGTGCCTCTCTGGTCCAGTCATGAATGAGTTCTTCATAAATGGTAAAGACTTCCAAATGTTCCTGTTGGTGAATAATACTATGGTGATTGCATCAAGACCCAGAAGAATGCAGAGCCTTCTGGATGAGATTTATAAACATTCAAAAGAGTTTGGGCTAACCATCTACTTGGGGGGAAAGTAGGTAAAGAATACCTATTGTTCAGATTATAAAACGTAGATAGAAATACATTGCCTAGAGCTCATCTACCAGGGCAGGAGGCAAGTCAGCCTAGCTGAAGCAGGAGGGCATCTTGAGGAAAAGATGGGAAGTTGTCCCCCAGACATGCTTCCAGTCTTTTCTCAGCAATTATCTTTGAGGGAAGAAATCACTGTGGCGAAGGGGCCCACCTTTCTCATCCCTATCCAATAACTGCTGCTGACCAGCTGCCACCAACAGGCAGACAAGTACAATCGTCCTGAACAACACCACCAGCCCCAGATCATTGGTCTTGTTTCTACCCTTCAAGGCCATCACATGTGGAAGCAGTTTCAGTGAAGGGGAAAGTCATCCTCATCAGCTGCTAACCATCTATCACACAGAGGAAAGGCATTCCATACCATAACTGAAGCAAGCAGAGCACCCTGACGGAGAAATGGGAGTTAGTATGTGTTGGGCAAGTCAACCTACCACAACCACCCTGACCATTATCGCTCCTCAGGCACTGAAGGGGAGACAAAATCCTGAGTCCAAGAGCACAGGGACAAGCAGTGTCCCCCAATCACCAGACTTGCTTCATTCTAGCCTCATCATTGAGAAGAAAAAGCATTGTGGAAAAGGAACCTACCTTTTATTACTATCAGCAACAGCTACTGATCAACTGCTATAAATAGATCAATATAGGATTCTGTACATTGCTAACATACCCCAGCACTGGTCCTACCTCAACTCTTGAGGCCATCATCCAAGAAGCAACTCCTTTGAAGGAGTCGGTCTTGCCAACCAGCTCACAGCACAGTAAGATACTCTTAGGAAGATGTGTAGCGTGTGCCAGACAGATCAGGCCACCATCATCACCCTGACCATCATCTCCTTTAATGCAGATAGCCCAGGACCATGAACCAAAAAGCCTTTGTACTTCCATCCCAGTGCCAATAGCCAACATCCTGAGAAGCAATCCCTGTTGAGATGCAGACTGGCAGCTGCTCCTGTAGATGCTATAGTCATAACTGTTGAAGACCCAGAAAAGAAAGTTTTTGTCACGGAAGTCCTTGGCACTGTCAAATGACTCAACATCAAAAACTGATTTGATTTTATCAATAGAAATGACATTCAAGAGGAGGCTTTATGTTCTGTGTTGGCACTATAGCCTAAGATCAGGGGACCTTTCCCTCTGACTTATAATTGAAAACCTCCATAACTTGCCTCCTCATTAAAATGTGAGCTCCTTGAGGGCAAGATTTGTCTTGTTTTTCTGTTTCTAACTCCAGAGCTTAGCACAACACTTTGCAAATAGAGAGTGTTTCAATAAATACTTTATTCATCCATCTATACATATACATGTATAGACAGAAAGAGAGACACAAATGCTACAAATGGACAATAGGTCTCAGAATTAAACAGAGAAAGAAAAGTGGGTAGTTTTGACTCCAAAACATTTTTAAACTCCTTTAATTACCCCAAACTTCTCCCTGAAACAAAGGCCCATTTTAAACATCAATTTGCCTCTTGTATTATTTTTTATATACAAATTTTCTTTCAGTATTTCAAGTCATGGAGCACTACAATCTCTGAAGTAATATAGGGTCAGATGACCAGTCAGTTAAACCACAAATATTTATTATGTATTTACTATGTGCCAGGCTCTGTACTAAGCATACGAAAGTATGAACAGATTGACATTATAAGGAACTCCTCAGAAAAAATAAATGATATGATTGAAAAAGAAAAGAATTGCCCATGTGATTAGAGGAAATGATAACTGATGGGACAACCTGTGAGCTCCATTGATATCCTGCTGACACTGAGAGAAAGGGGAAATGTCTCCCAAAAAGATGGGTGGTCGCCCTTTGGTAAAGTTTGTCAAAGACATAGACAAGCTGGATAATCAAGCTTGGGTGCATTGTAGTATATATGCTAGTAAGAGAATCTACATCAATAAGAGTACAGATTCATTTGAGTATAAGGGAGTACTTTTTAACAATCAGAACTCTAAGAAATACAATATAACATTGTGTCAAGGCCTGAATTTAGAATCATAAGACCGTAGTTCAGATTCTGGATCTGCTATCTTTGACCTCCTTCCTTAACCTTAGATAAACCATTTAATCTCTCTGGGCCTCAGTTCCCTCCTCTGTAAAATGGAGAAGGATTGGATCATATCACCTCTAAAGTCTCTTTCACATATTCTCTTATAAAAGAGAAAAAACTGTAATATAATTAGATTTGTATTTTTTCTAGTTATGACCAAAATGGTATGTTCTTGATAATTGGAGCATCTGATAGAAATGTCTTCATTTTAAGTGCCAAAGCTTCAGAAATATTCAAGATTATTGGATATACAGGTAATATACATATAAAGATAGTATTTATTCATTTTTTAGTGTCTTTTCTCCAAAGATTCAGAGTTCTGAAAATGAATGAACTATGATTGAGTGTAACAACAGTGATGGTAAAGTTCATATAACTTTTCATATTGTATTTAGAAATAAGAGTGTTGCAAACATGGAAGGACAGAGACAAGTTGTATTCAATCACCAATATTTTCTTGGCTTCCAATGATAAGTTGTGTTTACTCCTCCACTTTTAATGAAGGTCTCTACCTTACGTTTTACAGTGTACACATTCTTTATATTTTGCCCTCTACACACAACATTAAGCTTCAGGTATGATGAAAGTAGAAATAATTTTTGCTCATATTTATGAAAACTTCTTTCATACCTTTAGAGTCTTGGAGGTTTGTCAAAAGAATATGCTATTTTGTGATTAAAATGTCTACTTTGGATTGTAGGGTCACTCTATAAATAAAACCCTATTGACCCCACCCAGAAGGTTCAAATACAGAAAGTTCATCATGAAGTTAGCTTGTAATGGGATGTTTTAATTTGAATAAGCAAATTTCTTAAAACTCACTGATGATAATTTCTGTGTATATCTATTAATGTATATTTTCAGAGGTGTGTGGTAACATTTTACAAATATCAACGGTTAGTCTTTGGAATGCCCAGGAAAGTATAGTAATGATCCTTACTGAACCTTCAGAAGATAGAAGAAGTAAGATAGAAATACTCATTCTGAAAGAATCAATCATAAAAGGTAATAAAGGAACAAACAATTCAGTGATATATGCAACACACACACATATATATGTATATATATATATATATTACTCTACTTGTTTCAGGAAGTGAGATTTCTAAATGAAACTTTTAATTTTTTTTCATTTTGAAAATTGTATTTAATCAGTTGATTTTAGAATATTTTTCCATGGTTACAAGATTCATGTCCTTTCCCTCCTCTTCCCCCAAACCCCCTCCCATAGCCAACATGCAATTCCACTGGATTTTACATGTGCCCTTGATCAAGACCTATTTCCATATTGTTGATATTTGCACTAGGGTGATCGTTTAGAGTCTACATCCCCAATCATATCCCCATCGACCCATGGGATCAGGCAGTTGTTTTTCTTCCATGTGAAACTATTTTAATAAAAAGACAGCCTGTCAAGATAGGAAATTATAGCTTCTGAGATGAGCAGTATGCTTTTAGAATGAAGCAAATTTTAAAATGAAGCCTGATGTATTTTTACATCAAACTTGGTGTCAAAAGACTAGCTAGAGAATGCAGTGGATAGAGCACTGGACTTGGAGTGAAGAAAAACTCAGTTTGCATCCTATTTTAGATACGTCCTAGCAGTGTGATCCCAGAAAGTCACTTTAACTTTCTTGGCCTCAGTCCCCTCATCTGTAAACTGAGAGTGGTTGACTCAATGGCCTCTAACATCCTCTTCAATATAAATTTGTTCACTTACAATCCTAGGTGTTGGACTTGGCACTCAAGTAAACATATGACCTTTAACAAATAAGTTAACTGTCCCTGTCTTCAATTCTCTCTTTTACAAAGTGAAGGTAATTAATATTTGCATTCAATAATGTCATGAGAATTGAAATGAGATGTGTGTAAAGTAAGGTTATACAATTATTAAAGTATTAATAGTTACTAAATTCTATATTTCTATTTCATAGTAAGTATACAATTACTAGCCATTTCCTAAGCCTTTTACTTTTGAACCTATTGGAAAAATTTAGCAGGACTGAAACTACCACTAAATTATTTGATTATTTTATGATACTTTCTGCTTCATAATCTCAAACATACTTTAAGTAAGTTCAGGTAGATTGTAGACTATTTTTAATACCAAGGATGTAAGGAAAGCTTTCTCCAAAAAAAAGTATGAAAATAAACTTCCCAAATTAATCTATTATAGATGCAAAAGCAGTTAATAGCTATAAATAGAAACATATATATTAAGTTTATAGATGACGTTTATACTTAAACCATCAGGAGACAGGCAAAACTACAAGTATGCTTTTTATATTTGTTTTTACTTCTCTGTTTATATTGATGAATTACTTTATTCTACATATCCTTTAAACTGTTGGGTTTTCTACATCCCACGAAAATGTGATTTACCTAATGCCATACAACTTTTTAACACTAGACTTCTTCAAGTGACCAACCTATATCAATTGGTACATTACTTTTTTTTGTCCACAAGGCAAAGAAAAAAGAGAGAGTGGGATGAATTTTTTCTTATTTCAAAATAACATGTTAATGTGTGTTTATTATTATTCCTATTCAAAATACATTCATATAGTGGAAAAAGAAATTATCAAATATATTTCCTTATCAGTTCATGTGCTGTTCCTTCTATATTAATAATAATAATAAGCAAAATGTATAAATAATTCTAACAGAATTTCTCTAACTAGTGTTGCTTTAAGGACCAGAATTTAAGAATACCTCAAGGACCAAACAAATTTTTGTCATCTGATGTACCTAGTCCTTCTAGTGTTAATTGACTTTTTAAGAACTTTTTGGTTTTTCATAAAGTCATGTGATGAAAATCATGTGATTTTTCATCACATGATACTCTTATTGGTTTTTAAAAAGTTAAATACCAATTATAACTAAAATGATCTCTTCCTCTAATATTACAGATAGTGACCTATGTAGTGATGAAAGAGGAAGACTGAAAAATGAATTCATTTTGAGAACAGTGTACGAAACAGATCATATATTGTCCTCTGCTGTCTTGGATTTCCACGATGACAAATTATATGGTTTTTGTAGTCAGGAACCATATATCTGTACATTTGAGATTCCTAAAAAGGTATTCCTCTCTTACCATTAATATAGCTAAATATAAATATATAATTTCCCTTAACAATTAAGGCGAATAAAGAACATGATTAGGTTGTGTTTTCTTGCACCCAGAATAATTCTAGTTGACACATTATTTGCTGATTAGGTTCATCTGGGGCTTGTCACAAAAACAAAGCACCAATATTTCAGCCAATAAGCATTTAGATCTAATGAACAAGGAAGAAGAAAACTTTTGGGTGATAGGCAGGATCAAATTCATGACCCTACATGTGCATAGCTGAGGCAGGATGGAGGTCATGGGAAATGAGTAGATTGAAGACCTGGGAGGTTAGGATTTTTGAGAGACTATCAATTTGTTTTTTGAAGTCTCCTGGTATAGGGGCAAAGGATGGAGTGGAAAGATCGTCAACTAGGCACTGAACTATTTTGAGTAACGATGGAGATGCCCTGGGAATCAATAGGAAATAGCTACCATAATCTTGATTGGATGATCAGTTCATGATAGAAGAATCTGGAAATAGAAATAGGGAGGGAATTGAAGTATAAATTAAAGTTCTCAGTGAGAACCAAAGGATGGAGTGTTTAATATAAAAGCAAGCTTGTTAACTAGGCAGCAGGCTTTTCAGAGAGCAAAGTGGGATGTAAAGATACATTTGAGGGTGTGAGAAATAAGAGAACAGAAAGTTGTAGATGGTGATTAAAGTATGCACAGCAATAATCATAATCATTGGAAAGGGAAAGAGACTATATTGTAACAACTATATGACACTTATGTCAGTAGTGAATGAACCATTTTTTAAGATAAACATGAGAAAAATAAGCATAGTTTAGTTGTCTATGAATAAATTCTCTTCTTAAAAAGATTTGTCCTCCATCCAAATAAACAATAGAAGTGTTTTTATATGTTTACAAGGATGGATGAAGTGTTAACACATGAGAAAAAACTAACATGGTGTTTTAGTGGGCTGAAAGCTCAATGTAACTCAGCAGTGTGAGATGGTGCCCCCCCCCCCCCCCCCCACCGCTCTGGCAAAACTAAGCATGTAAAGACTCAATGTTCACAACAGAAGATGATGGTTCCAATGTACTCTGCTCTAATCATATTGGAGTTCTGTTCTTGCTAACACATTTTAGAAAGGATATGGAAAAGAGGAGTGAATTTGGAAGGCAATCAGGGTGGTGAGTGAAGTTCATTTGAAGGCATTGAGGATGTTTTGCCTGGAGAAAAAGAGTACTTTGGAAGATGTGGTTGTCTGCATCAGAAGACTTGTCCTGTTTGATCTCAGAGAGAACCAGTAGCAGTGTATTGTAGCAGAAAGAGTTTGAATTTTGAGTCAGAGAATAGGGATCATTTCTAGCTCTGCCACATTTACCATCTAAGTAACCTTGAGAAAACCACTCAGACTCCCAGGGCCTGTTTCCTCATATGTAAAATGAAGGGTTGGGTAAAAAGACCTATAGGGTCCCTAAAAGTAATAGTTTGGGGCTTGACTCAAGAAAAAACACAACTGGTGCTGTCCAAAAGTGAAATGGACTATTTAAGAAATAGTGGATTCTTCAAGAAGAGATATAATATATGACTGTTAGTACGACTGGATTTTTGGTCAGATGTGGGTTGGATTAGATGGCCTCTGAGGTACCCTCCAGCTCTTTTAATTCTGTGACTATTGCTACAAAAGTATGAAGATATCTTCCTTAACTTGGGAATGTATATCAACACCCTAAGGATCTATTGTCTCTATTAATGGTTCAGTGACCACATGATCATTCCTTTTCTTTTAAAAATTAATTTTTAAAAATTCAATTAAACATTTCCTTTCCCTTCCACCCACTTATAATCTAAAAGGAAAAGATAAAACCAAAACCCTTGCAACAAGTACACATAATAAAGCCAAATTTCTACATATCCAAAAATGTTTCATTCTGAATCTTGAATTTGTTTCTTCTCTGTCCAGCAGACAGCACAGATAATCATCAGTTTTCCCTAATTATTATTGGTCATTCATTGCATTGATCAGTTATTGTGTTTCCAAGTTGTTTATTTTCATAATGTTGTACAAATTATACAGTTGTCTCTGTTCATTTCCTTCTGCATCAGTTTTACATAAGTATTTCTAGATTTCTCTAAACCCATCTCTTTCAACATTTCTTACTACCAAGGAAGAAGGAGAAAAAAGAAAGGAGAAACTGTACAAGAATAAGGGATTTTCTCTTTAAAGGGAAAGTGGCAGACAGGCCTCTTACACACACACACACACACACACACACACACATGCAAGCGTGTCTTTGCAATTTGTTCCCTTTTGGTTATTTCACTTTCCTCTTAATTCCTTGGTATAGTTTTTCAATCCTCAAGTATCTTGATTGAATTACAGGAAAGATGAGTTCATTACAGGTGGGGGAATGGGGATTAAAAAGACAAAAAGTTAGAGATGGAAAGGCTCAGAGTGGATATTCTTAGTGGCAAATTGCATTACAGCAAAATTGCAAAGTAAAATTTGTCTTTGTTGTCCTCTTATATTCATTTCATTAATTTCCCACATTTCCTCTCCCTTCTTACTGGCCCAGTATTTCTCTAGCCGCTCAAAGCCTTTTGATAGGACCAGTCTAGCCCTATTAACTTCAGAAATGCCTCCAATCTTGTCTTTGTCTCTTTTCTCTTCACCAGCAACACCACCACCTTCCAAAACAAAACAAAACAAAAATTTAAATCCCAAACCATCTTATAGTATAGTAGAGTGGAAATCAAGAGAGAATATGATTAAATTTCTATTCTTGAAGGGTGAGAGGAGAAGTGAAGAGGTGACTCAAAGTGGCACACTGAAGAAAACATATGCTCCTTTGTAATTTGGCAACTGGAGATAAATATATACAACTTAAAAGACATTTATTAAAACTTTTGTAGAAATTTGTTGTTTCATGTAATGGTAAAATAAATCACCCCCAAAAAGGCATTTATAAGCAAATGTATTTTTAATTGCTGAAATGTTCAGAAAGAATTTTTCTTTTTTTTTAATTTACCAGGTTCCCACAGCTGATGAACAGTCAGGCTCCTCTCTCCCATGCTGGGGAGGCCTTCTGAAATTTCTCTAAATTTAGTTAACTGTAGATGCTAAAGCTTAAATTAATTTTTGCCAAAGATTGATTTTATATTATAATTAAACTTGCATTAATAGAGTCTGCAAAAAAGAGCTATATTCCTATTTGTAAGTACTCACTAGATGAACTGCTTTGTGACCAATTTGGGTTTTTATGGTTGTCAGCAGAAGCTATTTTTTTTCAAGTGCTATTAGACTTTATTTTCTATTTAACAGTCTTTAGTATTAAATTAGGGGAGGCATCTGGTAGATTCTGACAGAATCTTCACAGATAGGCTATCATAACTGCTTTTGGGAAATTCCCCTCAATAGGAAGGATCAACTAACTACTTAAGAAACAAGACAGAAATAGTTAAAGGAGAAAAACTCATTAGGCTACAGAACCATATGTACCTGCTTATTTTCAATCATAATATGCATTGATTTTTCATTGATAACAGTGATCAAGTTGCCAACACGATGATGCTATTTTTTCTTATTAGCAATAAGAATTCTTTTCATCATCTTGAATACATTTTAATATTTTCTTTCTGATTTACAGAAAAGCAAAAGCGTGGTTCTCGAACTGCAGAATAAAATACCAAGTAAACATTATGGAACTGGAATGTTGTATCTGTCATTTCATGGCCAGTGGCTGGTATCAATTGCCAAAGATGGGATACTAAGCATCCGTGATATTAAGAGTTTGGTAAATATTGGTAATGGTATAAAGCTTTCAATAACACAATGGGAAATAGTAGGGTTCAAGTCTAAGAAGCAAGTACCCTTAAGAATTTTGGAAAAGAAAATAATAAATTTGCTTCCTAACCTCCTAATCATTAGCTTACACTGTGTTATGAATTTTCAAGTTTATTGATGTCTCTACATTCAGAAACAATGAGTCTTTAAAAAATAAATGTTTTATTGATAATTTCTGCTCCTTATATCACCATACCATATCATGTATCCTTCCCCTTCCCCGCTTGGAAAACTATCCTATATGACAATAATTTTTGGAAAAGAAAAAGAGAAAAAAAAGGTCAGCACAACTGAGTGATATACAGATGTTCCATGTGGAACAATACCTATGGACCACCTATCTCCACAAAGGGGTAGGTTGGGAGTATTTTCTTATCTCTTCATTTGATCTTTATAATTTTGTTACATTTATTTTTTATGTTTACATTTACATTGTTGTAGTTAGAGTATATATTGTTTTCTTGGCTCTCCCAACTTTACTGTGCATCTGTTTATATAGATCTTCCCATGCTTCTCTGTATTCATCCAAAACATTTCTTACAACATAATAGTATTCTATTACATAGATATACCACAATTTGTTTAGCCACTCCAAAGATGATAGGCATTTACTTTATTTCATTTAATTAACTTCAGTTTTTACTTTACACAAAAAAGAGCTGCTATCAATGTGTTGGAATAAACATAGAGACAATAATTGTTTCATGGGGTATAAGCTCAATAATAGAGTCTAATTTAAAGAGTATGAACATTTTAGTCGCTTTATTTGCATAATTCCAAATTGCTTTCCAAAATGATTCAATATCTCCTTTATCTGATGGAAAATATTAGTCATATATGTTTATAATACAATTAAACATAATTACATATATTTTATGCACACACATGTACACATAGGTATCTCCTCCACATTGCAGGGGTTTGGGTATAGTACCCCTTCAATCTGGAAAATCCATGTAAAATTTTTTTGGCCTTCACTGCATACCAGAGAAGATCAGAATTTTTCTTTTTATTTTATGGGGTGTTTACATTTGGGTTAAGTATTTGGTCATAGGCCACATACAGGTCAATTAAGATATTTCTACAGTTCTAGCCCTTTTGTGTTGTCTGCTGGCTTTTGTGTTCCTTTTTTTAAATTTATTTTAACTTTCAAAACATTGTGTATATGGTATTAAAATATAAAATATGTTGAAATTATGCAATATCATATGTTTATTTTATGCATTTCTGAGTTTCTAAACTTTTTCTGTGTCATCTGCTGGCCTTCATGTGTCATCTGAGGCTTCTAAAATATCAAAACTGCAATGGAGAAAGTAGCATTGTGGAGAGGATACTTCTGTGTGTGTGTGTGTGTGTTGTTTATATATCCTTGATACTAAGCCCTTAACAGGGAAATTTGATACGAATTGTGCAAAAGTTTTTTTGGTTTGAAAGACCATTTTTTTACTGTAAACACAATATTACACTCCTGGAATAACTTTTTTGAAGTAACTTTTTTTTAAATCTTTTTTTTAAGGTGGCACTATTTTCACTGACACTCTCCCCCTCACTGCAATCCTCTTTTCTCATTTGATATTCCCCTTTTCTCTCCTCTCTTTTTACCAATCCTATTTCTTGGGTTAAAAGAAATTTTTGTACCCCTTTCCAAAAAAGGATTTCTCTCACTCTCTTCATTATCTATTTTATCTTTCTGTTTACTTTATTTAGTCCCTTATTCTCTGCTTCATAACTTAAAAGAATTATCTGATCTCCCTCTTTTCTCTGTGTTCTTTATGCTATCAAGCTTCCAAGATATTTGTTCTACAGTATCCCCTTCTGTGTGTTTTCCGCTACCATTTTGTAGGATTCATCCCAAAGATTTCTCTTTTTCACTGTTCATTTCCAGAATAGTGTCAATTATTATTGTTGTTGTTATTAATAATGATGATTGCAACTAGCATTTATATAGATTTTACTATGTGTCAGGCACTGTGCTCAGTGCTTTATTGCTGTCTCCATTGATCTTCATAGTACCTCTGAGGAGCAGGTGTTATTATTATCACCACTTTACAGATAAAGAAATTGAGGCAAATAGAGGTTAAATGATTTGCCCAAAGACACATCATTTGTGTCTGAAGTCAGATTTAAACTCAATTCTTTCTGACTCTAGGCTTTATACTCTACTGTGCCCCCCAAATCATCCCTCTTTCCCCATGTCCTTGATTATATGATTATAACTTGCTGACCAGCAGCCGTTATAATAAAAGGAAAGATTAGCTGATTAGATCTTGAGGGAAGAGCTGAAGTCAAGGGAATGGATAAGAATAGAGCCAGACACCTATGCAGTTTAAACAAAAAAACGGGCTACACAGAGAGCCAGGCTATCTAACTTTGCAAGGACACAAGACAGATAGATAACCTTAAATCAACAATACATGCATCAGGAATGAGGATAGAGATCAGCTGAGAGAATAACCTGTGACAACTTAGAGCTTGTACTCTAAGTGCAGATCACACTGCCTTGAGGTTAGGAGAGTAAGAAGGAAAGGTATTTACAAAGAACAAGGGAGTTCCATAAGAAAAGTGGTTCCTGGCTTGAGGCCAAGTTCCAGGTAGGAGAGAGAAAGGTAAGATAAAGAGGAAGGCTCTCTGTGTGCTGCTCGTATTTATTAACATAGTGATGTAAAAGGTATGTAATACATATTAATGAAGACACAGTGGATTGCCATTGGTTCAAGTGTAAATTACAACATGTTTGAGGTGTGGATTACCTCAGCCAGGTGAGCACAAAGAATTCTGTGTTCACACCACAATCTTAATGCTGGGATCAAAGGTCAATGCCTTTCCTGTCATGCCCAGGACTGACCATGCTTTCCTACACAATCCTTACAGATTAAACATCTACCTTGTACATACACATGGGTGGACTGTTACAATGATTTACCCCTAATTTATACCCTCTCTTTTTTTTAATCTGTTTTTCCCTATACTTAACTAGAACTCTCCCGGTGTGCATGCTCTCCCACTCTTCCAGATGTCAGTTGCCCCCATAGATTCCAACTCTCTCCATTCCTCTAGAGAAGTAGCCTTTTCAAGTACCAAAATTCCCCAGACCTTGTCTAGAGTAAGGTCCTCATCTTCCTTTATTACTCATCTGTACTTCCATGAATATTCACCAGTAGAATCCTCTCCCTCATCCAAAACAAGACCTCTTTCCTTTTTCTACCCAGTCCCCTGTAGATTCTTCTCTTTCTGAGACCACAAAAGTCACCTTCCTCTCATTGCTAGACTTTGATTTGATTACAGAGCATCACTCACTCCTCTCTATCACCCTTCCATGTGGCTACTATTCGACTCTTCACTGTTAACTCCACCAGAATTCTGTCTTTACCTGCCTCCTTGTGTACCATTAAGAAGTCTCTTACTGGTCTCTCTATTGTTAATCTGTTGCTGTCCTTACCTGCTGCATTTATTCATTCCTCCTGCATTTCTGTTATTTGGGGTATCCAAGAGGCAAATAATCTCTTCAGTCTTGGTTTCCTTTCTCAGAATGCTTCACTCTTTATTATTGAAGTACATCTTTTGTCCTGTACAATTAAACTCAGACTTTCATGAAGTCACTCTGGACTACATTTTGAGCTCTATTGCTCTTCAGAACACATCATTTCAACTCCCTTTCCCTTTTCTAGTAGGTCTATACCAACTATAGTCTTGTGTTATTATAATGCTCTTTCGTTTATATTTGAACGTCTTTCTCCTGATGGCTTGCAGAACTTGGTCTGGGTTGAATAGTAAGTGTAAACACTAGGTATCTTGGAATTTGAAGCCTTGAGTTTTTATTCTGGAGGTGATCTGTGAAATCTTACAGCTGAGACTTCACTTTCTATGCTTAAAAGTTCTTAGTAATTCTCTTCTCTTCTTTCCTTCATTATGATGTTTGGTCTTATTGTTTACTTCTGGGAAACCTATGATCTTTAGGTTGTCTCTCTGCATCCTGACTTAGAGATAAGTATGTTTTGCTTGTATAGTGAGCCTATTTTCTTTTAATGTTCTTGTTTTTTTCTTCTCCTCTATGTTGTCCTTCAGTTCTAGGTGCTTATATTCCTAATCTATTGTATCTTTATTGAGACTTTCTACTACAGATTCAAGTATTTCTATTTTGTTCATTATTTTTGTTATGTAGGACATAAATTACTTTTTTTCCTAAACCAATACTGTGTATTGGTTCCAAGGCAGAAGAGCAGTAAGGGTTAGGCGATGAGGGTTAAGTGACTTGCCCAGGACCACACAGTTGGGAAATGTCTGAGGCTGGCTTTGAACCTAGGATCTCCCATCTCTTGGCCTTGTGACAAGGAAATCACTTTAAAAGACTGATATATATATATATTAATTTAAGGTCGCCAAGGAATTCAGCTATGTAATTCCTAAATGAAAACTCAAATCAGCCGTCAGCCTTTTATAGAGTTTAATTACAAACAGGAGGAAGAAAGGAATTAGAGATAGAGAGAGAGAGAGTGAAAGGGGAGAGAAGGGAATAGGGCTTAAATACCCCCTCTGTTTAGGCTGGGCCAAAAGGCCCAAGCCCTTAGATAGCTGGGGCAAAGAAAAGAGATCAGTCCCTATTACTCACGTGACCAAAATGGAGAAACAGTCTCAAAGGCCCCCACCTTCAGCTTCCTTCAGAGCAAGCTTCTCAGAGCACACTCCAACCGCTCAGACAAACTCCTCAACCACCACCCTGAGTCTTCAGACCCCTCTATCTTTAAGGAAACCATCCAAGTTCCCTCCCCTCAGTTCTCACATCTACCAATCACTGTCCATCAATTTCCCTGTGCCAATGGAGGCTCTAGCTTAACCCAGGACCGCCCAGAGGTCTCTGGCTTTGCACATGTCTGTTGAAGGTCATATTTTCAAATAATTAAATCTTTGATCCTTTGCTACAGCCCTTCCTAAATCCTGTTAACCGGAGTAGGGTAGAGATTGGAATAATTAAATTTTGATCTATGCTGCAGCCCTTCCTCAATCCTGTTAGGACTGAGTAGGGTGGAGATTGATTCCAAGTATCTCCATTGTATCAATTCTAAAATCAATCATGACTCAAAGAAATTCCTGTTCTATGCTTAAGCATAGGTCAAAGTCCTTTCCATTGTTCAGCAAAAGATTTCTGTCCTAAAGTAATCTTAAGAAGGGAGGAGGAGGAACCTCCCATGCCAATGGGGTTCACATTCCAATAGACTATCAGTAAGAAATTTTCCAAGTATGAAATTTCCCAGTGGTAAAATTTCCAACATTTATAAGTCTAAGGAATTTTAAGGTTTACAATCCCCCCTGATGATCATTGGGAGACTAGTCTCCCCATTGATCACTTAACATAATCATTTTGTAGTTCTAAATTCACTTCTAACTAAAGTTATACACAATATTCAATTTTCTAAGAGAAATTAGAATAGTGAGAGAGGAAATAGAAAAGAAAAGAAAGCAAAACCAATGTTTGCTAGGCGCATTGACAGAAAGCCAAATTAGGGGCAGTCCCTTTTGGCATAAATGTGTACAGTTACAATAAATGTTCAATCAAAAGTTCAGTCCTATCAATCACATCCAAAGTTCATTCTTGATCTTCTTGATGAAGTGTAGGTTTTTTGGCATCTTTCTGCAACAGTTCATTCTCTGGATATAAAAATTTCAAGCTTCTTTCTTGAAGATCTTTTCTCAAACAGAATCAAAATCTTTGAATTTTTTTTTATAAAAGTAAAATCTTAAACAAAATTCTTGGATTTTTATAAAAATACAATCTCAAACAAAAAAAATTCAAAATTCTTAGATTTTAAGTTAAAATACAATCCCCCCTGAAGTAAGTATTTAAAAAAAATATCAAGTTTAGCTCAGAATGCAATGTTCAGTTATGGGGGTGTATGTGTCAATTATCAAAAGAATAGAAAAATAATAAAAAACATAAGAAAAATTCAAAATAGACCTTGTATAGGTTCAGTTTAAAGTAATTTCTATCCCACAAGTATGTAGGACAGAATACAGTAATATTTCACTTAGCCATTTGTAGCCAAGACTACAGGAAGTTGCCATAATATAAGAAGAAAAGAATTAGAATTCTATTTTGATGGGGAAATGTCATTCCCTTGTCTGATTTTTCCTCAGGGATATAGGGAGCCAGCATGATAGTCAAGCTTTGTACTTGTTTGAGTACTTCGAAAAGAGTGTAGATACAAGGAAGTCCTACGACTTAAACATAAGTTAAGCGTCGCAACCTCGAGTCTCACTTTAATATTTCTTGTGTGCTCTATTGGCACTATTCAGGTTTAGTCTGTGCTCCTTGTTTTTATCCCTTTTCCTGGAATCAGACACAAACATTAATCACAGTCCTATAATATTTTATCAATAAATGGCAGGTTCCCATAGTTTAAAGCTTTTAGGCATATATTGATATTATAGCAAGAGTATATATATTAACTTGTATTACTGCAGGGAAAAATAATATTAATATTAATTATGTGTACCTTCAGTACAAAAAATGAGAAAAAAATCAAATATTCTGATAAAAAAAATAAAAGAAAAGAAATAAGAAAAAATAAGAAAAAAATCAGTAATTCAATATATTCTTGAGAAAAACAGCATCCATTTGTCTATGGATTATTATCTCCAATTCATATGATAAGATAGAGTCACAATTCATATGATAGGATAGAGTCAATCAGTCTCAGCAGAAGATGCTTTCTTCACATGTGAGCAGTGAATCCAAGAGTCTCTTTCTCCAATCTTTATAGATGTTGGAGTAGTTAATAATATTTGGAATGGTCCTTCCCATGAAGGTTGAGTTGCTCCAGTTCACTTGAAATTCTTGATATAAACTTTATCTCCTGGGTTCAGGTCATGCAGAGAAAAGTCTAATGGTCCGGCTTGTACTGCAGCTCCGGATTCATGAAGTTCACGTAGTTTGTGCTGTAACTCCTGTATATAGGAAGCAATAGTAATATCTCCCCCTAATAGCGATGTATAAGCCGGGGAGAAAGGCTTAGCCTGTATAGGCGGATGTCCAAAAAGCATCTCAAATGGTGAAATATGTAAGTCTCCTCTAGGCCTGCTTCTAAGATAAAATAGGGCCAGAGGGAGAATTTCAGGCTATTTTAAATGGGTCTCAGTGCATAATTTGCCAATCATAGTCTTAAGTTCTTTATTCATCCTTTCCTACTATTTGGAGAGGAGAAAAAAAACTGAAAAAGGTTAATTAACATCAACAAAATCAATACAATCTAAGAAGAATCATCTTCATTATATTAGGAAGCTCCTTGGGTACCCTCATGAAGGGCACCTCTCTGAGGTTCATTAGCACCTCGAGTATTTTTTGGACGAGCGCCATTTCTCATATATTGTTGTTGAGTATTATCATTATAATTTTCTTCAATTGGAACATTGTCATTATTTTCCCAATTCCTATTTCTATAATTCTGGTTTCTAAAGTTCTTATTTCTATATTCATTATAGTTATTTCCATAGTCATTATTATAATTTCTAGAATTCTGGTTTCTATAACCATTATCATCATTTCTATAGTTATTATTTCTAAAGCTATTATTAAACTGTGTATTCCTTCCAATCATCTTAAGAAAGGTTCTATATTCCATCATTTTGTGGCCCTTCTTCTCACAGAAGTGGCAAGTAATGGATTGATAATTGGATTTCTGGAGAGGGGCAATTGTCGTTGGTTCATTATCATGCCCACTTTCTAATTTAGTCATCCTATCTATTAAATATCTCATTTTTTTCTTCATTTCCTCTATGTCATCATTATTTTCTTCCTCCTTTACCTTGTTTCCCTTTAAAACATATATAGCAGTTTTTCGCAATTCTTCAGGGTCCATATCTGACCATCTTGGGCATTGTGTTCTAAAATAATTCTTAATTGCTTTGCAAGAGTTATTTACAAAGATTCTTCTAACTTGTCTTAAACTACTCTCTTTAGTTAAGTCCCAATCTAAGTATCTGTCCCCAAACTCGATAATTCTATCCATAAATCTGGACGTGATTCTTCTTCCTTTTGCTTAATTTTTTCCAGTTCCATCCACTTATCTGTACTGTCTGCACATTCCTTCATTGCCTTGAGGATGGCCTCTCTACAACGGTATAGTTGTAGATAATCCTCAGGATTGTTATAGTCCCATTCGGGATCCTGAGATGGCCAATGTGCTGCATTATGCCCCCGGGTTTTGTTGACATGAGCAATTATTTTATTTTTTTCACGTTCACTTAAAAAAGCCTGTAGTAAGTTCTCAACGTCCTTGTAAGACGGATTATACTGAAAAAATATGTCTCCCATCTTTTTTGTTACTAGAAAAGGATCTTGTTCATATGTGGGGATATTTCGTGTAAATTCATTTATTTCTTGGGGAGTAAACGGTATCCTATGTCTTAAAGTCACCACATCCCCATTCCATCCTATTTCAGGTACTTCTCTTAGAGGAAACAGGCCTCTAGTTGAATTTTGTGCCTGTGGGTCAGTTTGACAAGGACAGGTTTCTCTAGGAGGACAAGATCTCCTTTGCGTTGGAATTTGGTTTTCTGTAGGAGAGGGAACATGAGAAACTCGGATTGCAGGGGAAGGGTTTTGGGGATTAAATTCAGTCAAGATTTGCACTGCATGAGAGAAGCAGTCTGTTAACTGGGCTATAGGGAAGGTGTTTTCCATCTCTATTTCAGGGAAGGAAATTTCCTCATTCAAAGGTTCAGAAACAGGTCTGTTTCTGGTAAAGTGGTTGTTTGCCAATTGATCCTGTAAGAAACTTTTTAGATCTTCTAATTGGGCTTGCATTTTATCCTCAATTTTTCCTATTTTATCCTCCATATTTCCCATTTTATCCTCAATATTTCCTATTTTATCCTCAATATTTCCTATTTTATCCTCAATATTTCCTATTTTATCCTCAATTTTTTCTATTTTATCCTCAATATTTCCTATTTTATCCTCAATTTTTTCTATTTTATCCTCAACATTTTCTATTTTATCCTCAATATTTTCTATTTTATCCTCATTTTTTTTATTTTATCCTCATTTTTTTTATTTTATCCTCAATTTTTTTATTTTATCAGCTCTAAATATAGTATTGAGGAGTACAAAAATGACAGTACCTATTAATATAAAAATTTGGAGGTATCCTGCATTCCTCAATGCCCCTACTTCTTCAGCTGCCATATAATTGTCAAAGAATGTAGTACTCATTTTTTTAATATATATTTTGTAATTTCACAAAACACGTGGGGAGCAGGGCAAAGCCACAAACTTTCCACAAGGTTTTTTTTTTAATCCAGGAAGTTGTTCCTTAAGGGAAAGGATATTTAGAAACAGCTCTTCCAGCCAGGAGTTTAGAGTCCTGTTTCTGAGATTTAAAACAGCTGTTTTCTGTCTATCAGAGTCACACAGCTGGGAAGTATCCGAGGTCCGATTTGAACCCAGGACCTTCTGTCTCTAAGCCTGGCTCTCAATCCGCTGAGCTACCCAGCTATCCCTTAAGATTAAAGGGAAGAAAAAGAAAAAACTGCTGATTCCAATTTAACTTAAGGAGAAAAGAGAAGAGAGAAAAAGTTTTTTATACTCATGTGTTCTAGCAGCTGTGTCTTTAAGCCAAGTTTTTTGTTAAAAAAAAAAGGGGGACTAAGTGGTGAGACGGTATATTAAAAAGGCAAGGAATTTCAGAAGTTTATTGAGAGGATTCTTTAGACTCCCGTGTGGTCAGCCACAATGTGACAAGGAAATCACTTTAAAAGACTGATGTATATATTAATTTAAGGTCGCCAAGGAATTCAGCTATGTAATTCCTAAATGAAAACTCAAATCAGCCGTCAGCCTTTTATAGAGTTTAATTACAAACAGGAGGAAGAAAGGAATTAGAGATAGAGAGAGAGAGCAAAAGGGGAGAGAAGGGAATAGGGTTTAAATACCCCCTCTGTTTAGGCTGGGCCAAAAGGCCCAAGCCCTTAGATAGCTGGGGCAAAGAAAAGAGATCAGTCCCTATTACTCACGTGACCAAAATGGAGAAACAGTCTCAAAGGCCCCCACCTTCAGCTTCCTTCAGAGCAAGCTTCTCAGAGCACACTCCAACCGCTCAGACAAACTCCTCAACCACCACCCTGAGTCTTCAGACCCCTCTATCTTTAAGGAAACCATCCAAGTTCCCTCCCCTCAGTTCTCACATCTACCAATCACTGTCCATCAATTTCCCTGTGCCAATGGAGGCTCTAGCTTAACCCAGGACCACCCAGAGGTCTCTGGCTTTGCACATGTCTGTTGAAGGTCATATTTTCAAATAATTAAATCTTTGATCCTTTGCTACAGCCCTTCCTAAATCCTGTTAACCTGAGTAGGGTAGAGATTGGAATAATTAAATTTTGATCTATGCTGCAGCCCTTCCTCAATCCTGTTAGGACTGAGTAGGGTGGAGATTGATTCCAAGTATCTCCATTGTATCAATTCTAAAATCAATCATGACTCAAAGAAATTCCTGTTCTATGCTTAAGCATAGGTCAAAGTCCTTTCCATTGTTCAGCAAAAGGTTTCTGTCCTAAAGTAATCTTAAGAAGGGAGGAGGAGGAACCTCCCATGCCAATGGGGTTCACATTCCAATAGACTATCAGTAAGAAATTTTCCAAGTATGAAATTTCCCAGTGGTAAAATTTCCAACATTTATAAGTCTAAGGAATTTTAAGGTTTACAGCCTGACTCTCAATCCACTGAGCTACCCAGCTGCCCCCTATAAGACATTAATTCTGCTCTGATAGTGGTTTGTGTTTGAGTGTTCTCAAGTTCCACAGGATTTTCTGTCTCATCAAGTGTTGAATAATTTAATGTTTTTCAGAATTTATTCATAGATACCTAAACTTGCTTACTACATCTCGAGGCCATATTTCCTTCTGTTTCTTACTGTTTTTTCTGTTGACTTCCAAGTCTTTGAGATTTCTTCTGAGATCTTTGGTACTTTTAGACATTTTTTTCTCCCTTATTTTCCTTGTCACTCATTTCTCGACTCCCTCCACTCTTAATGTGATTTCCTTGGGGGTTGAATCTCAAAGTGTTTCCCACACTGGACATTTTGTAGTTCATTAGACTAGGTCTCTGCCCCATCTGACTCTGGGTGGTCAGAAGTAGTTCTGGCTGGATGCAGTACTCTTCCCTCAGGTGTGATGGAGTGCTGTACTACTTCCCACAAGCACAGTGTCCTTTCCTAGTGGCCTATCCCACTCTCTCTATTCTTCAGTTCACTTCTCTAGTCTAACACAAGTAGTTCAGACCTTGTTTTCCCCAAAACTGGCAGTGCTTCTGGGTTGCAGACCCCAGGCAAGCTTTTATTTCTGAAGGGCTATAGCAAAGCTGGCTGTCAGGGCCCAAGTAAACTTCCTTATCCTGGAGCTAGAGTCCCCCCAGCACTGAAAAGGGGGTCAGGGGACTGGGATGGGGGTTGATATGAGATTGTATCATGTTCTTGGATCTGCTAGTACAGAATTACTGCCAATAGCAAGGGGGGTGGGGGAGGGATGCTGAGCGAGTTCAGAGTTGTAGCAATTCCTGGGTTGGGAGGATTTTTTTTAAACATTATTTTTAGATTTATTTTAGATTCTGACTGTCCTGGACCATGGAAATAGCTAAAGTTGTTTTATCTTTGCTGCTAATTTCATTTTTGGAGATGTTTGAGAGGTCATGGAGATTGGAGAAAATGTCTTCTTGTTGTTCATATGATCTGAAAGTCCCAGAGCCTTTTATTACTTTCCTTAAGATAGACACTTCAACTAGTATATCACAATTTTCTACATGGATAATGACATCAAAAAAAGAACATTGTCTAATAGTATTCCATTTCGTGCTTGCAGACTTTATTTCTGACAGACTCCCTTCCCACTCTGTGAAACCTCAGCACTAATACTTAATCTCTTCCTAGTTCCAAGGTGAAAATTAAAAAAAAACAAATACTCATTTTAAAATATTGGAGGATCCCTATTCTAAGCTATTTAAACTGTTAGGGTAAATTGTTGTAGCTCATGTTTCTACAGTACATTGTGATTTACAAAGTGCTTTTCTCATATCAACCCTGAGAGTCAGGTAGTGCAAGTATTATTATACTCATTTTACAGATAAGAAATCAAATTCAGAGACTCTAAGTGATAAACAGGTGAACTTTTATAAAGAACTTATGATATGCAAGGCTGCAAAACCCTTGAGGAGAGGAAAGGTTCTGTTTTGGATAGGTTTAGTTTGAATTCTTGGTGTGATATTGAAGTAGTCAGAAACATGGGACTGAGGCTCTAGGGAGCACAGAGGGGTGGAGATATAGACTAGAAAGGTTTCTATATAGTGGCTTATAACTGAATCCAAAGAGTAGATGGGATCACTGAGGGGGACTTTAGAGAGGAAACAGAAAAGAACCAAAAAAAAAAATTCATGAGAGGCAGAAGCAAGACATAAACCTAATTCTTGTGATTCCAACACCATTGTTATTTTCACTATGTCAAATTGCTTTTCTAATTACATAGTTTAACCAATAGAACACTTGAGTTGGGAAACAGGAGTCCTGAGTTTAAGTCCTCATTTGTTTACTGATATAGCATAAATTAGTCACTTAAACTTCTTCATGCCTCTTTTTTTTTTACCTACATAGACATTGAGTTATGGGTTTTCTAGAATCCATATTTGACTTGTTTGTTAATATAATTTATTATATTAATAATAATAATAAATTTGCCAAAATCAAAGCATGTGTTAATTTGACTTAATAAAACATATAAACAGCAACTTTTATGCTTTCCTTGTGTTGTTTCTTAACTATTTAGGAACCATTTGTCAGGTCACGATGCCATTCTTACCATGGAGAAGGAATTCAGTCAATGGCATTTTCATTAGATGGCCAATTCATACTAATGAATGGCAAAGAAGATGGTGCCCTTGTTTGCCTTAAATGGAAGTAAGTACAAGCTGAGAAGGTACAAGTTGTATAATATTTAACTTTCATTGAAAAAAATGAAAACAGAAGGAGATATAGAAGCAAATAAAATATTTATTATATTACTAAAGTCAATATATTTTATTAAATTATAGATGTGTGAACTTTAGATTACTCCACCCTACTTAGTCTAACAAAATCAAGAATATCTATAGCCATACATAAGGATTAAGTATTTAGGAAGATGGCCTATGACAGACATGTGCTAGCAAATGACAAATCAGAAACAACTGACAGACCCCTGGACTGTCCTAAGTCAACCCTAAATTATCCTTACAGTCTGGCTAATCCATGAAGGGTGTGATGAAGACCCTCAAATTTCTGTGAAATCTCTTTCCTTTCTCTCTTTATTACTTGCTCAAATCAGTCAGTCTTTTAAACAGCTAACTCAGCTTCAAAACACAGCTGCTAGAGCAGGTGAGTATAAAACATTTTTTTCCTCGCTTTTCTCCTTAATTTGAATTGAAAACAGCCATTTTTTTTTTAAACTTAAAAGTGACAGGACTGGGGAAGCTGTTTACCTATGAATCCCCTTTCCCTCACGGAACAAACAACCCAATTAGGCAACCCTCACTGACAATACTGCCTAGATTAACTCTTAATTAGCACTGAGAGAAACCTGAAGAAAGTTTTAGCCTTGTCCTGCTCTCCATGTATTTTGTGAGGCCCACTAGGGAAATAACTATAATATATATATATATAAATGAATACTACATTCTCCAACATTTATATGTCAGTTGAAGAATTAGGGACATTAAGGAATTCAGGATACCTCCAATTTCTTATGTTATTAGTTAATGTCATTTTTGTACTCCTCAATACTGTGTTAAGAAATGCTGACATAAAAAAAATTTGAAGCTGAAATACAGAAAAAAAAAACAAGCAAAAATCCAAAGCTAAAATCCAGGAAACTATGCAAAAATATGAAGCTAAAATACAAGAAATTATGCAAAAATCCAAAGCTAAAATACCGAAAATTATCCAAAAATCTGAAGCTAAAATGCAGGAAATTATGCAAAAATTTGAAGCTATAGTACAGAAAAACATAAAAAATCTGGATAAAACACAGGAAAATATAAAAAAATTGAGGCTAAAATACAGGAAAACATACAAACCCAATTGGATAATTTAAAATGCTTCTTACAGGATCAATTGGCAAATATCCACCCCACAAAAAAATAGGTCTGAACTTGACAAACCTGTATCTGAACCTCTAAATGAGGAAATTGCATAAGACAAATTAGAGGGCACTTTGTGAATAACTCTTGCAAAGTAATTAGGGATTATTTTAGAACACATTGTCCAAGATGGCCAGAGATGGACCTTGAAGAATTACGGAAAAAAGCTCTATATGTTTCAAAGGGAAACAAAGAAAATGTGGAAGAAAATAATAATCTCATGGAGAAAATGAAGAAAGAATTGACATGTTTAAAAGATTAGATTGCTAAACTGGAAAGTGGGCATGATACTCAACCAATGGCACTTGCCCCTCTCCAGGAATCTAATTATTGATCCATTACCTGCCAATTCTGTGAGAAGAAGGGTCACAGAATGACAGAGTGTAGAACTTTATTCAAGGTAATGAGAAGGAATATGCAGTTTAATAACAACTACAGAAGTGATAATTCTAGAAATAACTATAATAATGATAATGGAAACCACAACTTTAGGAATGATAACTATAGGAATAGATATTGGGGAAATGATAACTCAAACCAAATGACTCCAAGGAACTTCCCAAATACAATGAAGGTGTCTGGGGGGATTTTCCAGACCCCAATGTCCTACTACCTGTTGCCCTATCCACTTCTCCCCCTATACTAATGAGCCCCATGTTACCTTAAAGGTAGGTAACACCTATTATGATTGTCTTTTAGACACTGGAGCTTCCAGGTCTGTATTAAAGAGTACACCTGATTTACATTGCTATTCCATTGGCTCAGATAGTGTAATGGGAGTGTTAGGAATACCCCAAAAAGTTAAAAAAAACTTTCCCCTAGAATTGTGTCTGTAGGACCCCTAGAAGTACAACATTCCTTCCTTTTGATGCCTAACTCCCATTTAAATTTGCTGGGGAGGGACCTTTTATGCAAACTCAGAGCCACAATCCCAAATGATCCCTTATCATTGGAAATACCTGAGGAATCTTTAAAATTACTCCCTGTACTTCTCTCAAGAGAGTCAAGAGGGGAAAGAGCATTCCACCTTTGTAATACCTGCAGATATACTGGAGTCTCTTTGGGCCACACCTTCTTCCAATGTAGGCTTACTTAAGTCGGCTGTTCCTGTGCAGATAAACACTAAATCTAGTCCACCTCCTTCCATTCCTTAGTATCCCCTCTCAAAAGAGGCAATTGAGGGAATGACCACAGTAATAAACTCATTAATTGACCAGAGAATAATAATCCCTTGCAAATATGAATACAATTCACCCATCCTACCCATTAAAAAACCAAAAACAGGGCCCAATGGTAGGATTTGAGGGCTGTGAACAATGATGTTATAAAGAGACACTCCATAGTTTCCAACATACATACGGTTATTTCCTCTATTCCTAGCACAGCTACATACTTTACAGTAGTGGACTTGTACTCAGCCTTCTTTTCCAGACCCATACATGAGAACTCCAGGCATATCTTTGCTTTCACTTGGAAGAGCTCTAATTTTACATGGAGTTGTCTGCCACAAGGGTTCATGAAAAGCCTGAGTTTATTTGCACAATTTTTGAGCCAAGACACAGATAATATAACATTTAAAAATAGTAAATTAATCAAATACATTGATGATCTATTTGTGGCCTCAACAGATGCAGAAGCATGTCAGGAAGATAGTAAACACCTTCTTTTGGAACTACACAAAACAGGGGAAAAGATCTCAAAGAATAAAGTTCAATAGTGTCTTCCTAAAGTAGAATATTTGGGTTTCATCCTGACTGAGGGTGCCCGCTCTATTTCTCCCAAACGTATTGAAAATATTCAAAATTTAAGTGCTCCTACCACTAAGAAACAGTTGAGAGCAATTTTAGGAGCAACAGGGTTTTGTAGACAATGGATTCCTTGCTATGGGGAAATTAATAAACCCCTTATAGCACTAATAAGGGATTCAGTCCCTGAACCCCTCAAATTAGAGCCAGAACACAGGTCAGTTCTATCAGATCTAAAACAGGCTATCCTGTCTGCCCCTGCTCTAGGCATCCCAGATTACAACAAGCCATTTACTTTGTATGTACATGAGTGAAGAGGGGTAACTTCAGGTGTTTTAACTAAGACTTTGGGACCTTCTCAGCGCCCAATTGCTTATTATTCTCCCCAACTGGACCCAGTAGCATCAGGAGCACCACCATGTCTTAGAGGAGTAGTTGTTATAGCCTTACTAGTAACAAAAACTGCTGATCTAGTATTGGGATGCCCATTAACAATTATGTGCCCACATGAGGTAGAAGCATTGTTGCTAAGGCATAGGAACACAGGCATTCTCGGATCAGTGAATTACAAGATATGAAATAACCTTGTTAAACAGCAAAAACATTACCTTGAAACATTGTACAACCCTTAACCCTGCCACCTTGCTTCCAGATTTACCAATTTCAGGAGAACCATTACACAGTTGTGAAACACTAGTGTCCATGGCAGAAAAGCCTTGAGGTAATCTCTTGGACACTCCCTTAGACAATCCAGATCTGGTCTTATTTACTGATGGTTCCTCTTTTATGAGGGATGGCATATGCTACACTGGAGCCGCTGTAGTCACTTTTGCCACTGAGTGGTCACCTTCACTGCACTCAAGGTGAAGAACTCATATCTCTGAAATATGCCTGTATAATTGCCAAGGATAAAAGGGCAACAATTTATATGGATTCTAGATATGCTTTTGTCATTTGTCACTCAGTCGGGATGCTATGGCTCCAGAGAGGATTTTTAACTTCAATTGAAAAATCTATAGCTAATGCAGAAATTATTAATGAGTTCTTTCTGCTCTCCAGCTGCCTGAAGTCCTAGCTGTAGTTCATTGCTCTGCCCTTACAGACGTTACTGACCTTGTCTCTAGGGGAAATGATCGAGCAGATGCTGCTGCAAAGCTAGCAGCCATAGAAGGGCCTGAATTAATTTTAACATTAACAACCACTGATGACTTAAATCTATTACTTTCCTATAATGAAAAGGAAAAAGAAAAATGGAAGCAAAAATTCAAAGCAAAACAGATTAATGGAGTATGGGTGTCATCTGAAGGAAAACCTCTGCTCCCTAGAAGTTTCTATCACCAAATTTTCCAATCTATTCATAAAAATGGTCACTTTGGTACCCAGGGCATCGTGGACTCTTTTAAGAGAGTATGGATAGGCCCTGGTATAACTACTAAAGCCCCTAAAGTGTATATACAGCCTGCTCTACCTGCCAAGCATATAACCAACATGCATTTCATGGCAAAGCCTTTGGTGGGCATCCTCTGGCTTACACACCTTTTGAGCACCTACAGATAGATTTCATAACAATGCCAAAGGCTGGACATTATAAATTTTGTCTAGTCATAGTAGATCAACTGATCATATGGCTGGAAGCATTTCCTGTAACCCGAGCCACAGTGGCATTTGTTGCTAAGGTTCTTTTAAAAGAAATTATTCCTTGCTTTGGCCTACCAGCACGTATTGATTCAGATAGAGGAAGTCATTTTACTGATTCTGTCCTAAATCACATACATTCTTTTTTTCATCAATCAATAAACATTTCTTAAATGCGGATGCGGAAAGTGCATGATGACATGTAATAGAGTGTCCTTCCATGTACAAGTATTCTGTGACTATTTCCTGTTTACTTCCTGAATGTTTTTTTTTCTTTCCTTTTTTTAAATTTGAATTTATTTAGTCAATTTAGAACATTATTTCTTGGTTACAATAATTACATTATTTCCCTCCCTACCCTCTACCCACCTTTCCCACAGCCGATATGCAATTTCATTGGGTATTACTTGTGTCCTTGATCAGAACCTATTTCCATGTTGTTGGCATTTGCATTAGGATGTTCATTTAGAGTCTACATCCCCAAGCATATCCCCTTAACCCATGTATTCAAGCAGTTGTTTTTCTTCTGTGTTTCTACCCCCATAGTTTTTCCTCTGAATGTGGATAGTGGTTTTTCACTTAGATTCCTCCAAACTGTTCAAGATCAATGCATTGCCACTAATGGAGAAGTCCATTACATTCGATTGTACCACAGTGTATCAGTCTCTGTTTATAATGTTCTCCTGGTTCTGCTCCTCTCACTCTGCATCAATTGCTAGAGGTTGCTCCAGTTCCAAACATGGAATTCCTCCACCTTATTATTCCTTTGAGCCCAATAGTATTCCATCATCAACATATACCACAATTTGTTCAGCCATTCCCCAAATGAAGGGCATCCCCTCGTTTTCCAATTTTTTGCCACCACAAAGAGCACAGCTATGAATATTTTTGTACATGTCTTTTTCCTTATTATAAATCAGATACATAATTGCTTGGGGATAACTCCCAAATTTTATGTACCATATCATCCCCAGAGCTCAGGCCAAGTTGAAAGAATGAACAGAGAACTTTAAACTACGATTGGCAAATTATGCACTGAGGCACATTTAAGATGGCCTGAAATTCTCCCTCTGGCCCTACTTATCTTAGAAGCAGGCCTAGCAGAGACCTACACATCTCACCATTTGAGATGCTTTTTGGACATCCACCTATACAGGCTAAGCCTTTCTCCCCTGCATATACATCACTATTAGGGGGAGATACTACTATTGCTTCCTATATACAGGAATTACAGCACAAACTGTGTGAGCTCCATGAATCTGGAGCTGCAGTACAAGCCGGACCACTAGACTTTTCACTTCATGACCTGAACCCAGGGGACAAGGTGTATATTAAGAATTTCCAGCATTACTGGAGCAACTCAACCTTCCTGGGAAGGGCCATTCCAAATATTGTTAACTACTCCAACACCGATAAAGATTGGAGGAAAGGACTCTTGGATTCATTGCTTACATGTAAAGAGAGCATCTTCTGTTGAGACTGATTGACTGTACCCTATCACATGCATTGGAGATAATAATCCATTGACAAGTGGATGCTATTTTTTGAGAACACATTGAATTCATGATTTTTTTTCTTTCCCCCTTATTTTTATTATTGCTTTTCTTTTTATTAGAATATTTGATTTCCCCCCTTTTTTCACATTTCTTGTACTAAAGGTACATACAATTAATATTTTTTCTGTAGTAATATAAGTTATATATATATTTACATATATATATATATATATATATATACTTGCTATAATATTGATTCATACCCAAAAGCTTTAAACTGTGGGAACCTGCCATTTATTGATAAAATGTTATGGGACTGTGATTAATGTTTGTGTCTGATTTTAGGAAATGAGATAAAAACAAGGAGCACAGACTTAACCTGAATAGTGCCAAAAAGAGCACACAGGGAAATCTAGTGTGAGACTCAAGGTTGCAACATTTGACATATATTAAGTCATAGGACTTCATTGTATCTACACTCTTTGTGAAATACTCAGACAAGTACCAAAGTTTGACATCATCCTGGCTCCCCATATCCCCAAGAATGACAAAAAATCAGACCAGGGACTGGAATGACACTTCCCTATCAAAATAAAATTCTAGTTCTTTTTCTTCTTATAGTATGGCAACTTCCTGTAGTCTTGGCTGCAAATGGGTAAGTGAAATATTACTACATTCTGTCCTATATACTTGTGGGATAGAAATTTATTGAACCCTAATACAAGGGCCTATTGTGAATTTATTCTTGCTTACTCAACATTTTATATACATAGATTCTGGTATTTTTATTCTGATTTTGAATTTTTTTCTTTCTACCAAAAGTTTAACTGTCTTCCTTTTTTTCTCTTTATATTTTTGGGGGTTTTTTTGTTTTGTTTTTCTCCTCTTGATAATTGACTCATACTCAACCATAACTCAACATTGCATCCTAAGCTGAACTGGATGTTTTTTAACACCTACTTTGGGGGGGGGGATTGTATTTTAATAAAAATCCAAGATTTTGAAATTTTGTTCGAGAAAAGATCTTCAAGGAAGAAGCTTGCTAATTCCTAAATGCAGAGAATGAACTGTTGCAGAAAGATGCCAGAAAACCTACAACTACATCAAGAAGATCCAGAATGAACTTCCCTCTTCTATCTAACTATTGTAATTTCCTCTTAGAAGGCAAAATTATGTATGAACCTACAGTTAGAAAATTTGAAGGTGCAGGATGATTATGTTTAGTGATTAATTGGGGAGACTGGTCTCCCAATCAACATCAGGGGGGATTGTGAATTTAAGATTACTCCACCCTACTTAGTCTAACAAAATCAGGAATGTCTACACCCATACTTAAGGATTAAGTATTTAGGAGAATGGCCTATGACAGACATTTGCTAGCAAATGACAAATCAGAAACAACTTACAGACCCCTGGGCTGTCCTAAGTCAACCCTAAATTATCCTTACAGTTGATAGTTTATAATTTACATAAAATTGAAGTAACATCATGATGATTCACTTTCATATTTTTAATGTATTAGAAAATTCTATTTTTGAAAAAATGTATAAAAGGTAAATTGTTCTATTGAAATAATTTTAGAATACACATGCATTGTTGTTCATTCTGTTTCAACCCATAGGACTATAATGGGAATTCTAATTCATGAATGCATTGAATATCTTGAGGTCTATCTACCCTCTATGAAAAAAAGCATCGAGGAGGAAGAGAAATTTTTTTTCGAAATGAAAGATTCACAGCTCTTTTTGGATACATTATATGAACAATCAGTTGAGTTATAGCTTTTATTGTAGATATATCTTTTTTTAATCTCAGAATCCTATAATCATTTTTAGTGTTATTGTTTAAGTAGGTATGATCTTAATTCCTTTTATTAAATATACTGTTCCTTTTACTCATGATTTAATGATTTACACGAGTACAAGTGATCCTTCTTCCCTTGTAACTGTTGAGATGATATTTTTAACCCTTTTTAGTACTCCTAAAAAATACTAAATCTGAATAGAAATTACAGTAAAAACAAAATTAACTTTTAAATTCATACTTATTGGGGAAAATCCTTAAGATAATGAAAAGTTACATAAATGTAGACTGAAAATATTTCTTAATGTCCAACATGTTACTTTGGAAGAACATAGTCAGAAGCCAATCAAATCATAGCTGAGAACATGGTTGATTACTTCTAATTATTATACAAAAAATCCTGTTTCTTGCTTCCTAACTTAGATGGCAGAGTTGAGAAACATTTATAGCCTTACCTATAGCTTTTAACATGTGGGAAGTGTCATTTTTAAAATATAAAAAATTATTTAAAATATAAAGTTAAAACTTTATTTTCTATTCCTTTTACTTCTACCCATAGCCCCTAAACTCAAGGATATAGGACAAAATATCATTGTGAAGATGATCAACCATTAAAGGCATATATTATAGAGGCAGCTAGGTGATTCAGAGGATAGTGAATCAGGCCTAGAGGCAAATCTGACCTTATATACTTCCTAGCTATGTGACCCTGGGAAATTCATTAACCACCCCCTAACATGGAAAGTAAGGTGGTTTTTTTTAAGTATCTATAATCTTACTCATTACCTGTAGCATTATGCCCCCTATCTGTACTATAAGCATGAGTTTAGAAAGGTTATTTAATCTCTCTCTGGATTTTAATTTCCTCATCCTTAGAAAGAGGAGGTTGGACTAGATGGGCTTAAAGGTCCTTCCACATATGGTTCTATGATCATATAAGAGTTGTACAAAAATAAGTTAACTTGCATTTTGTGAATCTATAATCTAAGACCAACATTCATGATACAGATATGAATAATATACAAATAAATATATATGTTTTAAGTTTAACATGACATTATATGTGAACAGACTATTAAATGTATTTGATGTATTTGTTGAAAATTAATTCAAAGGAATTTCATGTCAGGAGGGAATGAAAGTATTGACTGTATTCAAGATAATCAGAGAAAGTTTACAGAATAGGGTTTTAGGGTAATTCTCAAATAATGGGTATGGGAATTTGGTGAACCAGTGAGTTTGGTTTAATACAAATATCTATCCTTTCTTCTCAGGGCTATCACAAAAAACACTCATTTACTGAGGCCAAGATCTCAGATGAGGCCTATGAAGTTGAAATTACCTGGTTACAAAAGAAAAACAGAGAGGTTTGAGTGTATACATATACGGATATATATTATAGAAGATGTTTTAACAAATGATGCCAGAAAAAAATCAAGCCAAAGAATTTATATATCCTAGGCAAAATTTCAAAACTGTGCCTTCTATGTATCCCTGATTCACTAGGGACATTGAAGCTCTAATAGTTTTCTCTTGATCTATACTTCTCCTATAATCAAACTTGAAAATGTCAATATTCATGTTAATGACTCCTTCCAAGGCATCAGCCTTCTCAACTTCTATGACATACCTCTGTCAGCTCAGAGCAGGATCATGCCTTGAATTTCCCCATTATCCATAAGTGTCACCTCTATGATCTTGAATTCTAAATTTTCCCTCTTCAGCCTCTTCTATCTCTCACTCTGTCTTACATCTTCTATACCTATTCTTCATCCTAAATGACCTGCAATTTATGCTTTTCTGCTCTTCTACTACATCATCAACTCACATTCTTCTTTTCTGTTTTGATCCTATGTAGTTGACTAATCTAACTATACATCCTCCTCAGCCCTTGGAATAGCATCTTTTCTGCAAGACAAGTGAAAAAGCTAAATGACTATGATTTGCTGGGCACTTTCCTAAGTCCTAGGAATACAAACAAAAGCCAAAAAAAAGTCTCTCCCCTCAAAGAAAATTAATGACTTGTCAGACAAGTAGGAGAAGAAACAGGAGAGACTAGCATAGTAAAAAACTAAAGAGAGAGGTTGACTGACAGTCAAAGACTGAAAAGAAGTCAAGAAGTATGAGGATTGAGAAAAAGCTTTTAAAATTAAGATATCATTGGTTAACTCTTTTTGAAAATTAATATTGAATTGGGCTATTTTTTTGAGAAATGGTTCCACTTTGGCCCACAAGACAGTTTAATTTTTAAAATTTCAAAACTGTCTCTCTCCCAGACTATGAAACTAGGTTGGATCCTTCTATCTTTTGTTTAAATATAAAAACCTGCAAGGACTTGATTAGGTGATGAAATCAACAAGGCAGTCACCATGTTGGGAAGCATTTAACTGCATGGTAGGGAGGAAGAGGGCCTCTGGGCCCCCCTTCCTGAGACCCACCTTTCCTGTGATGAAGTGGGGTAAGGTAGGAATTGAGACCTCTGAAGCTACTACCCCCTGCCTGACTATTCTCCAATCAGAGATGTCCTGGGGAGGGACTGAGGGATGACATCAGACAAGACATTGGCTTACATGACTGAAAGTTGTCTTTTTTGGCCTGACCCACTCTCCTGCCTTGCTGCTATTGCTCATGCTAAAGCTTCTGTTCTTTCTCTCTGACTCAGGCTGGCTTCCTGTCTTGAGTTTTATGGCATCTGTTTGGAATTGGTTAGTTAGAAATCTTAGGCAGCAGATAAATTAATATTTTAAATTAGAAATACAGCCTCCAGAGAGTTTAATTCATTACACTTTGAGGGAACAATTTCAACTGAATATTGAGGTGCAAAACCAGACTGCAGAGACTTATGGAGAAAGTAAGTGAAGAGGAAATGAAGTCACTACTAACTGTCTCCTCCATCTCATCCATGTCACCCTCAGAAGTCCCTTACTTGAGACATCCATCCTTACTACTACTGGCCCAAAGCTCTCCTCTCATGTCAAGAAAGAGAATAGCCACAGAAAGAGAATAGCCACAAAGGGGATGGAAAGCATAAATAATAGTGGATCAGGACGGGAGAAGATATAGGCAAGAGAGAAGACACCATCAATAATCCATACTTTGCCTCATGTTTCATTTATTTATTTGTTTGTCTGTTTGTTTTTTTAAATAAACCCTTACCTTCAGTCTTGGAACCAATACTCTGTATTGGTTCCAAGGCAGAAGAGTGGTAAAAGCTAGGCAATGGGGGTCAAGTGACTTGCCCAGGATCACTCAGCTGGGAAGTGTCTGAGGTCAAATTTGAACCTAGGGCCTCCCGTCTCTAGGCCTGGCTCTCAATCCACTGAGCTACCCAGCTGCTACCCTTTGCCTCATGTTTTACAAAAACATTGAGGCCATTTACCAAGAGCTACCTCTTATCCCATCCTCATCTCATGTCTTTCAGATGCTGTCCACTACTATCTTCTCCTATCCCTCTTTCACATTGTGAAACTTTTTTCCTTGCCAAGGTAACCTATCTACAAGTAGAACTAATGCTATTCTGTCCTGTTTCCTCAAGTTGAATGAATATATATACATAAATACAAATATATATATATATATATATTTTATTTATATATGTATAATCCTTACACTCTCTAATCTTCAACCTTTTCCTGTCTAATTGAAGGCCTCTCTACTGCCCACAAATTCACCTATGTCTTCCCCTCCAACCCTGCACTGATCTGCTTTTTTTAATAGATGAGGAAATTGAGGGACAGAAAGATTGTTTCTTTACTAAGATCACATAATAAGAGACAGAGCAGGGATTAAAATTGAGCCTTGTGACTCCAAGTTTGGTAATGTTGACACATTTGCCCCCAATTTTGCTTTTTAATCTTGTTCTGTATAATGTCTAACTGATTTATGTCAATTTCAAATATAAATATAGCTTTCTTCCAAACCTACAGGGAGAGCCCAGACTAGAATGAAACAAGCTCTTGTGGTGACTTGTTTTCACCTGTAATTTATAATCTCATGCATTTGTATGTGTGTGTTCCTTTTTCTAAGAGGTACTTTTAAAAATATACTTTATATTTGTTTTTCATTGTTCTTGCTTTGTAGGTACTGTGGTTGTGACAGTCAGATCCAATATGGTTTTTCTCTGTCCTTAACTCTCTGGAACTTTGATTCATTTGACACTGTCAACCTTCCTTCCTCACCCTCAATATGCTTTCTTTGTATTTTTCAGATGCCACTTCTTTTTTCTCTAACTTATCTGACTTCCTTCTCAATCTTCTTTGCTAACTCATCATCTATACTCCTAAATTGTGAGGGTTTTCCCCTGCTCTCTCTTAAACTGGATGTTCCAAAAATACTTCAAACTTAACACATCCAAAACAGAACTCAATATTTTTCTCCAAAAAATCCATCTTTCTTCTGAGCATTCCTACTATTTCTATTGAAGGAACCATTATTTTTCCAGTCTTCTAGTCCCCCCAGGGATATAATCTCATCATTATCCTCACCTCTTCAATCTTCCATATTACACATGAACAATTGGTTTCCAAAATTGGCCATTTCTCCATAACATTTCTTGTATCTGACCCCCGACACACAACTACAACCTTAATTCAAATCTTCATTTCATCTAAACTGAATTATTTCATTGATTTCCTAACTGGTCTGCTTGCCCCAGGTCTCTATGTTAGTCTATCCTCCACAGAGATGCCAAAGATTTGACCATGTCATTTCCCTACTCAATAAATTCTAGTGGTTTATTATCTTGATTATAGAATATGAACTCCTCTGTTTAGCTTTTAAAGTCTTTCACACCCTCCCCCAGGCTATCTTTCCAGCCTTATTGTACATTATTCCCCCTCCCCTTCTGTGCAATCTAGTCAAACTGGTCTGACTTTCTGTCTCTGTCTGTCTCTGTCTGTCTCTCTTTCTGTCTCTCTGTTACACACACACACACAGAGCCCTCCATCGCGTGTTTCTGCCCTTTTGCATTGGCTGTCCCCCATGCCTGAAAGGCATCCACCTCTACCTCTGAGAATCTTTCTTCTTCAAATATGTCAATCAAACACCACCTTCTACATGAAACTTGTCCCAATTCTCCTTGCCGCAACTGCTAGTGTTTTCCCTCTCTACTTTGTATTTAGCTGTATGCATTTTTCTATGTATTCTGTATAACCTTATATACGTAATTGTCATAGGCTCCTGTTAGAATATAAACTCTATGAGGAGAGATTATGTAATTCTTTGTATTCCTATCCCTGAGTACAATAGTAGTAGTAGTGCTAAGTGGGTACTCAATAAATGCTATTGATTGATTGACTGATTGATTGATTGATGTTCCAGGCCATCAGAAAAGAGACTAAAGAGTTCAGTGAAAAAAAGAGGCAACTAAAAGATGGAATCAAATCTCTGAATAAAACTGTAAGTGTTATGATTCACAATCTAACAAAATATGCCTATAATCCCAAATGATATTTCCCTCTTAGCTGTATATGGGTATGATGTGGCAGGCATGTGTGCTACTCAGCTCTTCTCCCTTCTATGCTTACAAGTTCAGTTTTCTTCTATATTCTAGAAAGTGAGTTAGCACACATTTTCAGCCCATAAGTCAACACACTGAATGCTTTACCAATGTCAATGACGAAGAAAAAAGAATATAATATGTGGGGAAATAAAAAAAAAATTAGACTATTTTAGTAAAGTATTTTGATGAATTCTGTGAAACAAAGACACCAAATTATATGGTCCTCTTCAGCATTTCTGTGTTGAAGTAGGTTCTTGAAGAAGCTGAAAATATTTTTCTTAAAAAAATCAAAACCCAACAGAATACACATGGAAATTTGGTAGAACTAAAAAATTCTTTGGCAACAAATATGTCTATTAATAAGTAGATTTTATAAGTAATAAACTACAATAACCTTAAGAAATTAGTAACTCAACTAACCTTAATGGTTAAATCCTGTAAATGGCAGTAAATAATATTGAATTTTGCCCAATGAAACTGGGAGAGGAGGACTTCAAAAAAATTTTAAGCTATTATTATTTATTTGTTCACCATTATTTTCTATTATTTAATTCAGATTCAGGATATGCTGATGGAAAATGAGTTAGCAGATTATATTGCACAACTAGACCAAAAAGAATTCAGTCTAGATGTTGAAGAAATTGAAAGACTTTATGAAGAACGTGAAGAAGAACTGGAAAAGGTATTTGAGAATCTATTTGAAGTACCATTTTTAATATATTAAAAGGAAAGAAGGGGCAAAATGAGAACTTTTCCAATTTACTTAGAAAAAACTTTAGGTTTAAGTGGGATATAAAAATAATAGCTTCCTTCATTTAGCCAGTATTACTAAGCATTTGTTACATGTATAATACTATGCAAGGTACAAGAAGAGTTATAAAGGAGAGTTAGATATTCTCTGTTTCTCTGAGTATGTATCAGCCACATATGGTGGCTGAACAGGGCAGGATTTCATTATAATTTCTGGATCAATGACTGTCCCTAACAGAGAAGAAATAGTTTCTGGGATAAAAATGGTGGAAACTTTGGGAGGAATTGGATATTTGATCTTAGAATGTATAATAAAGGAGACAGAATTTGTGCATAGTTTGACACGTATTCTACTTTTCTGGAGAGTAAATTTCAAAGGATTCAGATAACTGGATAGTTGGGACCCCATGGGTGTTATAGGATATATCAGCTGAGTAGGAACAGGAAACTTTTAAGAATGAAATTCTGAAATAAAAAGGAAACAATTCTGATGAGGAGGCAAAAATGGAATTCTCTAAAGAAACCTCTAAGGATATACAAAGAAAATGGAAGCAAGGGCAATTGACAAAAATTTTCTGTTCACTGAATTTTTAAATTTCTGTATAATTGTAATAAAAATAACTAGCATTTATAAAGTACTTTCAGGTTTGCAAAGTGTTTTACATTTGCCATCTCATTCCATACTTACAAGAACCCTATAAGGTAAATATTATTACTGTGCCTCTTTTAGAAATGAGAAAACAGGCTGGAAGTAGACAAGCAACTTGCCCAAGATCAAATAACTAATAAATGTCTGAAACAGATTCAAATTCAGTACTTCTTGACTCCAAGTTCAGCACTATCAAACTGTTCTTTTAGAAATATTTCCACTTGGTAAATTTCACTATAATTCACAGTACAAATGATTTCCATGAGTCTGAATTATACAATGGAAAGCATATTATAATTGGAGTCAGATGACCATAGTAGAAGATAAATGCAAAAGTGGACATAGAAAAGATGAATGCCACCAAAATGGGAGAGTGGTAGGAACCAGCACAGCAGAGCTCTCCTCCACGAATCTCCTCTAAAGAGATTCAGAAAGTGTGCCAGACCAAATCCTGACAGGGAAATCCATAAAAAGTCAATCCTCTGTCTACCCTAGACTGGAAAAAGGAGGTATACAAGTAGGTCTTCAGTCTATGAGGAATGTGTCATATCAGTAGCATTACCATGTCAAGTTCATGCTCATGCCTAGTTCTCCAGCTATGCGCACTTGGCAAGAACAGATCTCAAATCTATACCAAGACATTGCAATAAGGGGTAGGTATAAACCATCTACTTCTGGATCTTTGATCCAGATCCAACTTAGTCTGAGGAGTAGAGTTCTGGAATAAGAAGGTTCTGGTATATCAAGAAAGGAGGAAGTTTTTCTTAGAAGCAAGTATCAAGGGGGCAGCTGGGTAGCTCAGTGGATTGAGATCCAGGCCCAGAGATGGGAGGTCCTGGGTTCAAATCTGGCCTCAGACACTTTCTAGCTGTGTGACCCTGAGCAAGTCACTTGACCCCCATTGCCTAGTCCTTACTGTTCTTCTGCCTTGGAACCATTACCTAGTATTGATTCTAAGACGGAAGGTAAGGGTTTAAAAAAAATAGAAGAAGAAGTAAGTATCAACATATGTGACTCAGAACCCAGTATCGGAGGAAAATAAGAGCCTGGGCAGAAATTTAATTAGAATTCTTAGAAGGGACAAAGCAATAATTTTTAAAAATAAAGGCTAAAATGATTTTATAAATTAAATGAGAGTGTTTGAGGTAAAAACATTGGAAAAGAAATAAGAGTTATGGAAGAAAGAACTGGCAAGAGAATTAATCCCTTGACATAAGAAGTATCCTGGTCTAATAATACTAGTCTACACTTGTTCCTTGGCAAGGTTTTATACCTGTTATGCTAAGCTGTTAATTTCCTTTCCAATTCTTTGCTCTGTAGCTCTCATTTATTTTCCATTTCCCCCCCAAGTATTCTCATTTCATTCATAAAAATATCATAATTGGTATTTCTAGCCTTTTTCCCACCCCTACCCTAACCCCCCCCCTTATTTGCTGCCAGGAGGAAGTTGAGACCAGACAGTTTGGCCATTCTGCTCTCACAAAAGAGAAGGAATGAAGGCCTAGAATTAGATCTATTTTCTCCCTTAAATATAATTTAATTAGAACATGTGATTTTCAGTTTCAATCTAACTTCTAATCACTGTTCATTACCAGAGAAAAAAGACACCAAACTTTATATCCAAGACCTGACTCCCTTTCCACTGGATGCTAGTTCCACAATGAACATACACATAGCAATTAGCCAAGAAACCCATTTATCCAAGTCAGTGGCAAAATGGAAGTCAGAAAAAGTAAGTATAAAGATAAATGCCTAACAATACAGATTGAAAGAGCCCTTCCATTGGGTACAAGGTAACTGTTCAGTGAAGAGAGGGAGAGAGCCCCATATCCCACCCAGGGGGGAGCTCGCTGAAGTCTCTAGAGTGGCAAGTTGGGAATGGAGACATTGATGGAGACTGCCAGGTCCTCTCATGTCAGCTTCTCCCTGGAATCTTTGCCTTGAGTGGCCTGAAGTAAGGTTAGCCTCTTTCATCTTCTTTCTCAAAACTGGAAACTGAAGGCATCCAAAGGGGCTCTAGAGTATGAAGATACTCTCCAGCCTGAAGAAGTTCCAAAGAAGAGTAGAAGCCTGAAGCTTTCTCGCTCTTGCCATCTCTACCCAGCCACAGGGTGCAATCTTCACTAATAAGTAGAGTTCCATATCAATGGATTTTGGGACTGGGGATACATGAAAATAGATTTTGTACTACAAACAGCAATCCATCTTGAAGAAATAAATAATATTCCATTTTGGCCAGAACATAAAGTGTGTTAAAAAATCATTTACAATAAGTCTGGGGAAAATAGGCTATGGCTATGAAAAGCTTTAAACGTCAAATAAGGAGGAATGGGAATTTTTTTTAATAAAGGGAATGACATAATTAAACAGAGCAAACTGGTTGACTGATTTGTGCTTGAGAATATCATTTTGGCTATTGGGTATGGATGGACCAGAGAAGAACAAAGACTGGATGCAGAGAGAACAATTAGAATTACTATAATCCATAGCCTACTTCAGATAAGAGGTGATGAAGGTCTGAAGTAAGGTAGTAGCTCTGTGAGTAGAATAGATAAGAGATCATTGTGGAGATAGAAACAATAAGACTCAACAACTTTTTGGATATAATAAAAATCAACAAAATTCATTGTTGTGACTGTGACAAATAAATAAACAATACATTATTGGTGGGGATGGGAATTGTTCCTGGTCTTTTTTGGAAAATAATATTAAATCATATAACAAAAGATATGAAAAGGTGCAAACTTTTGACCCAATTAGGAACTGGGAACCGAAGGAAAACACTGATAGAGAAAAAAAAAAGACCTTTCACAACAAGATATGACTGGAGCCATAATAAATATCAAATCACTGTAATAATGGCTACCTGAATTATGATATAGCAATGTAATGAACTATTATTGTGCCATAAGAAATTATGAGATATGATGAATTCAAGGACATATAGGAAAGTTTGTGTTAAATGATTCAGAGCCAAGAAAACAGAACCAAAAAGAACAATCTATACATTGACTATAAAACTATAAGTAGCTAAAGACAAAAGTAGCAATAAGTATAAATTATAGACAAAATAATGCCCCAAAGTATCACAAAGCAAAGATAATGTAGTTAATACTATGTTAAAAATCAACATACATATTTTAGGTCAGAATATTAATACTTAGTAAATAATAATTTATCTATGTGCAATCATTTGTAATCTTTTTGTTTCATCTTATAAACTCATTTCTTTTTTCTTATTTTCGGTTATATATCTGAATATAATATTGTCATTAGAACTTAAAATAGACATGTTACTAGCTATATTTAAGCTCCTAATTAGTCTGTCTTCTCTACTCTCTGTCTTTTCTAGTTCATCCTTCATTCTACTTAATATGGTAATATTATTCATCTAATAAAAAAGCAAAAAGCAACACTTCAGAGATTTCTCATTGCCTACAGACTACAGTTAAGAGCTTCTTTATGAGGCTCAAGACCTTCCACTTCCAAGATCTATCACTACTCTGCTTCTCTGCTCTTTTATTATCTTCATATATATATTCTACATTCTAGCCAAAAAAAGAGATCATTCCAATGAGCAGACAGGAAATTTTGATAGGAGGCAGCCCGTATTAGAGAAAGAGCAGGCAGCAGGGAACATTGCTGGCTATTTCCCAGTCATGTCCATTGGCTTATAAAGAAAATCCTTAATTTATAGGAAATCTATCCAATGGTTACCTTGAGTTCACCACCTGTATGTGAATCATTGGTTTCTTATCCGACATACTCCTTCCCCCTTTTTGGTTCCCTGTCCTAGTTGACTCAGGTTTCAGGAATGTCTAAGACCAGGGTCACCATCATGGAACCATTTTCTAGACAGAGGAGTTTTATTCCCATGGGAGAATTTTACTGTATCTTCTAGGCTCCATGGGGTTCTCTGTACAGTAATTTTCCTTGAGACTTCATTTTATTAACCTCTGAAATGTCCGATTGCAAGTCAATTGAGAAACAATAACAAAGAAAAGGAAAGGTGTTTGGCCACTTTTGAGGAAGTACTAATAAAAAAAAAAGGAGGGGGGAATTTTTTTTTGAGATCTACAAATAATTGTATTTAAATTGACCAAAAGGGCACACGAGCCTGGGCATGGGAGAAAGAGCAACCAGCCTGTCTCCCTCTCTTTTCACCTCTGCCCCAGACTCTCTGCAACATTCACACTAAAAGCACAGTTTGCACAGAAGGACTTGAAAAAAAGTAAGCCTAAAAAGTAAACGGACTGAAGTTCTGCTTCAACAATATCACGGACATAGATATACTATTTACAAACCTTCACATTTTAAGTCTCCCTTCTGTGGTCTCCTTATCCCACCCCTGCCCAGTCAAACCCTGGAGAGCAGAAGGTTGGACCCAGTTGCCCATGTCCACTAGCAGGTGGCGAGCAGCTTGGAGGAGGGTTTGGGCCAGCACAGTACCAGGTGAGAGGGGCTGGGGCACTAAAGAGATCTAGGTACGTTTGCCAGGCTGGCAGAGATGCCTGTGGGGGGCTGGATGAGAATGTGCTCTCCAGAGCCACTGGGCACAGGCTTGAAGGACACAGCAAGTGTAGTGTGTGGGGAATTGGAAGGGGGGAGGGTCTACTCACTTCCAGAGAGGTTGCCTCTGCTATTTGTTTGGTTTGTTATAGGCTTCTTTTCTCTCTTCCCTGAAGAACTTAGCTGAGCTCATCTATATAGGAGAGTGACAGGAATAATTATTCTGAAATGATCACGACCACCTTTAATTCTAAAGCTAACCATAATTGTGAATAATATGCTACTAATGACTCATTTTTATTCCACACAAATGTAAAACTCACTAATAGGTCTAGTGAAAGTGAAGCACAAGCTAGGACACATCGTACTGAGCTAGCAAGTCTTCAGGGGTGGACCCCACAATGCTGTCACCCCAAAGGCAGCCTAGCTAAAAAAGGGCAGCTGGGTAGTGCAGTGGATAAAGTGCCTGGGCTGAATGCAGGAAGACTCATCCATCTAGTGCAAAGTGCAAAGCTGGCCTCAGATACTTGTGCCACATGTAAAATAAGCTGGACCAGGAAATGACAAACTACTCCAATATCTTTACCAAAAAAACACCCAAATAGGGACAAAAGTTGGACACGACTGAAACGACTGAACAACAACAAAGAATTTCTTACCTATAGAAACTTCCAAAAAACTGAAATATTATTTATAGATGGGCTTCTTGTTTAAAAATATATATTAATGCAAATAACTGATAAGTTTTTAATTTTACATATTAGGCCATTCTGAAACAATTAACATTTTCCTTTTCTTTTTTTCTTAAAGTTGAAAAAGGAAGCAGAAATGGACAATCTAGCAAAGAAGTTTTTATGTCACGTTTTGAAAGAAGAATGCTGGGACTCCATGAAAACAAAAGGCACATCAATTAAGGTGACTATTCTTTTTTTCTTATATTTTTTCCTATAGCATTTTATTTTTTTCTTTAATTACATGTAAAAACAATTTTAACATTCACTTTCTAATACTTCTGAATTCCAAATTCTCTCCTTCCCTCAATCTTCTATTTCTCCTCCCCTGTCTAAGATGGCAAACAAACTGATATAGATTATACTTATGTAATCATGCAAAACATTTCCACATTGGTCTTGTGGGAAAAGATATCTAGATATATATGTGTGTGTATGTATACACATATATTTGTATATATAAACACAAACATATGCACATATATTTGTATATCTATAGAGATGTGTATATATACACATATACATATTTATTCAGATAGATATGTACATTCATGTATGTGTACATATATACATAATATACATACATATGTGTATATTTGTGCATTTGTATGAACACATGAAGAAAATTATGTGGAAAATAGAATGCTTCTATCTTCACTCAGACTCCATCAGTTCTTTTCCTGGAAATGAATAGCATTTCCTCCTCACCAGTCCTTTAGAATTGCCTTGAATCTTTGCATACTTGATAGCTAAGCCATTCAGAGTTGACCATCAAACAAAATTGTTCCTGAACACAGTGATCTCCTGGTTCTGCTCACTTCACTCTGCTAATGCATATGTGTGGATACACACATCTTTATAGATATATAAAGATATATATATACATACACACACACACACACACATATATATAAAGATGTAAAATCTTTCCAGGTTCTTCTGAAATCATCCTGCTTGTCATTTCTTATAATCCAATGGTATTTCATCACAATCATAAACCACAACTTGTTCACAGCCATCCTTTAACTGATGAGTATTCCCTCAATTTCCAATTCTTTGCCACCGCAAAAAGAGGTGTGATACACATTTTTGTTCAAATAGGTCATTTCCCTTCTTTTTTTTTTAAAATCTCTTTGGGATACAGACAGAGTACTAGTGCTGAATCAATGAGTATGCAACTCTATACTTTGGACACAGTTCCAAATTGCTCTCCAGAATGGTTGGATTAGTTCACAGTTCCCCTGCAGCCCATTGGTGTCCCAGTTTTCCCACGTCCTCTTCAAAAATTTTTTTTCTTATCTACAATCTGCTAGAAATTATATTGTACCTTAGAGTTGTTTTAAATTTTATCATCAATAGTGATTTAGATGGGAGCAGCTTGGGTAGCTCCGTGGATTTAGAGCCACGCCTAGAGTCAGGAGGTCTTGGGTTCAAATCTGACCTCAGACACTTCCCAGCTGTGTGACCCTGGGCAAGCCACTTGACCCCCATTGCCTAGCCCTTACTGCTCTTCTGCCTTGGAACCAATACACAGTATTAATTCTAAGGTGGAAGGTAAGGATTATTTGTTTTTTAATAGGGATTTAGAACATTTTTTCATACGATTATAGGTAGTTTTGATTTCTTCATCTGAAAAACTACCTGTTTTTATCCTTTGACCATTTATCAACTGGGGAATGATTCATAAACTTATAAATTTAATTCAGTTCCTATATATTGTAGAATTAAAGCTTTCACCAAAGAAACTTATAAAAAACATTTTTCCCAGCTTTATGTTTCCCTTCTAGTCTTGATTGCATTGGTTTTTTCTGTTAATTCTAATATGATCAAAACAATCCATTTTACATCTCAAAATGCTATCTCTTTAGTCATAAATTCTTCTTTTATCCATAGATCTAACAGGTAACTTATTCCATGCTCCCATAATTTGCAGATGGTGCCTTCTGTATCTAAATCCTGTACCCATTTTGACTTTACCTTGGTATATGATGTGAGATACTGTTCTATACCTAGTTTCTGCCATACTGTTTTCCAGTTTTCCCAGCAGTTTTTATCAAATACTAAGTTATTGTCTCAAAAGCTTGGATCTTTGGGTTTCTCAAACACTAGATTACTGTGATAATTTATTAATATATATTGTGTGTTTAATCTCTTCCACTAACCTAATACTCTATTTCTTAGCCAGGACCAAATTGTTTTGATGATTATTACTTTGTCCAGTTTGAGATCTGGTATGGCTAGGATAGTTCATATTTTTTTCATTAATTCACATATTCTTGACCTTTTGTTCTTCCGGATTAATTTCATTATTATTTTTTCTAGTTCTATAAAATAATTTTGAGGCAGTTTGATTGGTTTGGCACTGCATAAATAAATTGATTTAGGTAGAATTATTATCTTTATTATTTAGACTCAGTCTACTCATGAGCAGTTAACATTTTTTCCAGTTGTTTATATATGACTTTATCTGTATGAAAACTGCTTTGTAGTTATGTTCATGTAATTCCTCAATTTCTTGGCATGTAGACCACCAAGTGTTTTATATTGTCTAGAATTATTTTAAATGGAATTTCTCTTGCTATCTATTGCTGCTAGATTTCATTGGTAATATATAGAAATATTGACAATTAATGTGGGCTTATTTTATATCACAACTTTGCTAAAGTTGTTAATTATTTAAATCATTTGATTCTCTAGAATTCTCTAAGTATACCATCATATCATCTGCAAAAAGTGATAGTTTAGTTTCCTCATTGTCTATTCTCATTCCTCCAACTTCTTTTATTTCTATAACTAGCATTTCTAGTACAATACTGAATAATGGTGCTGATAATGGGTATCTTTGCTTTATCCTGAGCTTAATAGGAAGCCTTCTAGCTTATCATTATAGTGCTTGCTGATGATTTTAGATAGATATTCTCATTTTAAGGAAAGTTCCATTTATTCCTATACTCGCTAGGTTTTTTAATACAAATGGACGTTTTATTTTGCAGCTTTCTCTGCATCTACTGAGATAATCATGTTATTTCTGTTGGTTTTATTGTTGATGTGGTCAACTATGTTGATAGTTTTCTTAATATAGAACTAGCCTTACATTCCTGGTATAAATCCTACCTGGTCACATAGTGATATATTGTTGTCATTTCCTTGCTAGTATTTTATTTAAAATTTTTGCATGAATATTTTACTAGGGAAGGGTGACTTCTCTTAACAAGTTATCTCTATAATGAATAGAATAAGCTATCTCAAATAATCAATATCCATTGATGTTAAAAATGTGACAGTCCTTTCATTGTTGAAAATGATATCCCCTGAAGTTCAAAACATTACTTGATCAGAGCAGAATATAATTCTCCTACCACTTATAAGTCTTCTTCATTAAGTCTCTTTATACATTGATCCATTAAGATCTCTATTTTAACATATCCCCAATGTTTTTCTCTCTGATCTTCTTCTTTTCCATGATAATACTTACAACTATTCTTCATATGGATATTTGTCTTTAACAAACTTCTCCCAGAAAACTAATTCAATCTTTATATATACTAAGAAACTGTTTACAGTGACCCTTTCTCAAAGACCCATGGCATTTGACATAGACATGCCCAAAGAGGATAGGAAAGAGGTTTTGTCCAGGATGCAGTTGTATATAGTCTTATGATGTAAGTCATAAGGATTGTCACCTGATCCATGATGTACTTTATACCTAAGAATCTGGAGACCTTGCAACATAGCTAAGCACATAAGATTCAAACAAAATTCAGACAACAGAAACATTTAAAGAAAACTACACAGTGACATCATGTTATATTGCTTTGCCTGCCTCTTCTCTTGTCATATTCATGAAGGATATTCTCAATTTTTATGTAAATCATTTTCATAAAGATTTTTATAACAACAAGAAAAGATATATGGGTCAATAGATAACAGATTCAACTCAAAGCCATGCAACAAACATATTTTAAATATAATGTGTTTTAAAGGCAGCATGGTACAGTAAATTACCTTAGTTCAAATACTGCTTAACAGCCCTGTCACCCTGGAAAAGACATTTAACTTCTCTGGGACTTAGTTTCCTCATCTATAAAAAGATGGTAGAAGATTCATTTTCCTCTAATGTCTTTTCTATTCTAAATTTATGATCCAGTGAAGCAATGGATGTTAGGCATTGGGGATATAAAGAGAAAAACAAAATTGTCCCTGACTTCCAGGAACCTGCCTTGTAAAAGAGAGCAGCAACATATATACTGTAAAGTAGACACAAAATACAAAATAATTTTGAGGGGCAGGGAGTACTAATGACTGAGAGCCTAGAAAGGCCTGATGAAGATGATGATACTTTAGCTGAAACTTGAAGGGAATTAAGGATTCCAAATTTTAACAGTGAGAGCATTCCAGGCATGCTATTCTAACCTGTGCTAAGAAATGGGGAGCTATCACGAATTGTTGTGTTTAAGGAGTAACAAATAGGTCAGTTCAGCTGGAATGTGGATAGCATTAAAATTTTATTTCATATTATCTCAACAAAGTCCACATCGCTGTATGCCGATCTTTTTTTTTTCCTGTGGTTCACTCCAAAAATACATTTATTTTTATAATTAACGAAAATCAACTTCCCCTCTACATTTTCCCTCATTAAAAGAAAAAAACCAATATAATTCTTGTAACAAATATGCAGTCGAGTACAATTAATTCTAATACTGGCCAAGTTCAAAAACATATATTTCAGACTATAGCCTGAATCTATCACCTCTCTATCTGGAAATAGCACATTTCACCATGAATCCTCTGGATTCTTAGTTATTGTGTTGATCAGAATAAACAATTCTTTCAAAATTATTTATATTTATAATGCATAAATTATAAAAAAAAAACAAATTATTTTCCTTGTTCTGTTTATTGTTTCGATTCATACAAGTCTTCATCAGGTTTCTCTGAATCTGTTCTCTACATGGTGATAGTATTATTCATTCATTACCCAATTCATGGACCCCCTTAGTTTCCAGTTCTTTCACACTGAAAAAAACTACTACAAATATGTTTGTGCTCTTTCTCTAATCTCTTGGGAATAAAAACCTGATAGCTAGTGGTATTGCCGAAGGGCATGCATAGTTAACTACTCTGGAGGCATCATTCCAAATTGTGTTCCAGAATGGCACAACCATTCATAATGCTATCAAATAGCACATTAAGGTACAAATTTTCCTGCAGCTCCTCCAACATGTCATTTTCCTTTTTTTTTTAAACTCTTACCTTCTTTCTGCCTTAGACTCAATACTGTGTATTTAACCCTTTAAATTTAATGGGGTTAAATGACTTGCTCAGGGTCACACAGCTAGGAAGTATCTGAGGCCAGATTTGAACCTATGACCTCCTGTCTCTAGGCCTGACTTTCAATCCACTGAGCCACCTAGCTGCCCCTCCCCAATTTACTTTTTTATTTAAAGCAACTTTATCAATCTTATGGATGTGAGGTAGGACATTAGATTTTCTTTATTTTCTCTAATTATGAATGATTTGGAGCATTTTTCATATGGTTATCAATAATTTTGATTTATTAGGAAACCATCTATTCTTATCCTAGACTCTTATCAATTGGACAATGCCTCTCATTCTAAAAAAATTGAATCTGTTTTACTCTTTTAATATGTTTATGAAGTCACCCTTTATGGTTAACTTATGTAGTCATTTGGAACTTCTCTTGGTATGCAATGTGAGATATTAGTCTATACTTAAATTCTATGAGACCATTTTCTAGATTTCCCAGTAGTTTTTATTTAAATAATGAGTTCTCAGTCTAGTGTGTTCCACTTATTCCAGACTGAAGTGTTTGAATTTATCAAACACTAAGATACTGTGTTAATTTGATTTGGAATATTACTTATCTAATCTATTCCACAGATCTACCTATTTTTAATCAATACTAAATCATTTTAATGACTACTTCTTTATTACATATTTTGAAATTTGGTACTTATAGGTCTCAAAACACCAGCTCCTTTTTAATTTATTTTTTATTTGTTTACTAATTTATTTTTTATTATTTTTACTTATTCATTCATTCATTCATTTATTATTTTTATTTTTATTAATTTACTATTGTTACTTTTGCTTTCACTTTAGTTAAACACTTATTTTTCTGGGTTTCTACTTCAGTGTTTAGTTATAGCTTTTAAAAAAATGTTGGTTTTCTGGTTTGTTTAGTTGCAAATTCAACTTTCTGTTGAGCATCAGTTTTCTCTTTTTCTTGATGTTTTCAGAGATATAAATTTTTCTCTAAATATTTTGACCAAATCCCAAAAATTTTAGTATGCAGTCTCACTGCTGCCATTAACTTTAAGGAAATTACCAAGGTTTCTATGATTTGTTCTTTGATTCACCAATTATTTAGGAAGTTATTTGGTAGCTAATGCATCTTTTCAAACCAAAACAAATTAACAAAAAACAAACAAGAAATTGGCTGAATAATTTGTCATTTCTGATATGTGTAAGTTCGTATCTCAGAGTTGTTTTAATATGTATTTCTCTAATCATTAGTGATTTAGAGAATTTTTTCATATTGACTAAAGATAGCTTTGATTGCTTTTGAAAACTTCCTGTTTATAATACTTTGATCATTTATCAATTGGGGAATGGCTCTTATTTTCATTCATTTGATTCAATTCAATGCTCAGTATATATTTGATGACCTTTTTTAGAGAAATTTGCTGTAATTTTTTTTAGATTGCTTCATTGTCTATGGTACCCTTTAGCATAATGTAGGTACCCTGATCATTTCTTTTAAATAGGTCTGTTTTTGCTTTCACTTTGTCTGAGATCATAACTATAAACCCTATCTTTTCTACTTTAGTTGATGTGTATTACATTCTTTTTTTCTTTTAAACCCTTACCCTCCGTCTTGGAGTCAATACTGTGTATTGGCTCCAAGGCAGAAGGGTGGTAAGGGCTAGGCAATGGGGGTCAAGTGACTTGCCCAGGGTCACACAGCTAGGAAGTGGCTGAGGCCGGATTTGAACCTAGGACCTCCCGTCTCTAGGCCTGGTTCTCAATGCACTGAGCTACCCAGCTGCCCCCTGTGTATTACATTCTGCTCCAGCCCCTTATTTTTCCATTTCCCCTCCCTCCATTTTACCATTTTTCTTTAACCTGTCTTATTTGATTTTTTTTTATTTCTTTTTTGAGCTCCTCCAGAGCCTGCACCCAGTTCCCTGGTTTTGTTTTGTTTTTTTCTTTGAGGCTTTGCAAGGTGCTCCCTGGATCTCATCCTCTTCCATTCATTCATTCATTCAGTTCTTTGGTCCTTACCCCCATAGAAGCTTTCAACTGTAGCTTTCTTTTTTTACTTATTTACCCATTTTATTTTCCTTTATTTATTTTCCCCATCCTATGAAATATATAAACTTACTCTTCTGCTGATTTGCTGAACCAGAGTGTTTGAGCTTCTATGCCCTGAGGCCAAATCCTCTCTTTTCTGAATCCTTTGCTGGTATATCAGTTTTAACCAGTTAAGCTAACCTGCTGAGCTAGCCCACCCTGGGGCAAATTCTTCACTGTAGCCAGCAGGGCCAAGGGTGTACAGCCAAGTGACCCCTCCAAGTTCTTCCCTGCCTGCCCTTGTCAAAGTCCTGGACCTTGTGTGGTGGGTCAGAGGTGTTCACTCATGGCTGTAGCCTCCGCCTGGGGCTCCCACTGACAACCCATCTTTTTGCAGGTCTCAATGGGTGCTAGTCTCTCTCTTATCCTGTGAAAATAGACTCTCTGTACCTACCTTTCAAGTTGTTTTGAACAGGAGAGTCCTATGACTTCTTCCTGCTGGGTTTGGGTTTCTGTTTTCCTTGAAATGCATTACAAATATTGATATGGAAGAATTGTGGGAGAGTTTGGGCATTTGGTGCTCCTAAGCTGCCTTCTTGACTGTGCCTCCTTCCTCCATTATAAAAGATCTTCCTTGTATGCCTCTTATTTGGGAAAATTTTTCCCATTCTATCACTGCCTTCCCCCTTCTCCCAAGGCATCCCTCTTTTTCACCTCTTTGGGGTTTTTTTTGGAGAATGTTCCACTGTAAGTAACTCATACCCATGGCCTCTATGTAAAATTTTTTAAATGTCCTAACAATTTTAAAATACTTGGGAGTTACACCTATCATCTCATAAAATAATATAAAGTTTGATTTTATTGAACCTTTTTGTGCTTCTCTTGAGCCTTTTGTTTGAATGTCATATTTTCTATTCAGCTCTGGTCTTTTATAGGTATGTTTGAAAGTTTTCTTATTTCATTAAATGTCAACTTTTTCTCCCTTTAGGATTATACTCATTTTTGCTGGGTAGATTATTATTTTTAAAACACTGAACCTTACTGTTACTTGTTAGACTATTTCACAATTTAACTGAAAATATTTTTACTCTTTTGTTTTTATATTTGTCAAGTCCTTTCATAACTGTTTGGAGGTTAAAAATTTCCCAATGAAAGAACGCAATCCAGAAGAGCTGGAAGAACTGGAGAGAGTTTTTCAGCTAAGGAAGATTGAAATAGCTGAATATCAAGTATGGTTTTTAATATCTGATGCATTTTAATTCAAGTCTTGATGCAGATTTTAATTGAAATACAAGGGAAGAGATGTTGAAATATTGCTTTTGCTAATATTTCTACTTTATGTAATAAATTCTAATGAATGATCGGGTGGTAGAGTGGAGAGTCACAGCCTCCAAGGTAGGAAAACTGGGGTTCATGCCCTGCAACTCTCACATACTAGCTGTGGGATCTGGGAAAAGTCATTTTTTAAAAAAAAGCATGTATGGGCAACTCTGTATGGCTCTAAGTTGCTGAGAAGATGACATACTGGTAGAGTTTCCTTACTTGGAAAGTCTGATACCAATAAAATTAAAAGTTTTGTCCATATATTAGTTATTAAAAGCTATCATTTATATAGTGCTCTAAGGTTTGCAAAGTGCTTTACATATGCTATTTTATTTTATTCTCACAACAATGCTGGGAGGCAGGTGCTATTATTAACCTATTTTACAGATAGACACTGAAGTAGACAAAGGCTAAAAGGCTTGCCCAGTGTCACACAATGAGTATCTACTGCTGGATTTGAATTAAGGCCTTCTTGACTCCAGGTCTAGTTTTCTACTTACCTGCCAAATCTCTTCTAATGAATATGTCCTTGTAAATATTCATAGCTGTCCTTCACATAAGAAGATGAATGATCATAGAACATGAGACTTTAATTTTTTCCCTAATAGTGATGAGGGGTTACCTTTAGCCATACACAGTCCCTCATGATCAGAACAGTGGTTATGCATTTTCAAGACATTAGACAAGTGCAGAATACATTTGGTTACTATGAAAGATTGTATTTCTCCATAGAAAAATAATTGGCCTATATACGTTATAATACATAGCCATGATCTCATTAACACTATCTTCTAGCCACCTCCCCTACTTGGTATACCAAAAGAATAATCAGACCTAAAAAAGTACCACACCACTTGATGTAATGCAAGGTACTAAGAGGATGTCAAGCATATTTCATGTATAGTTTCTAAAATGTAAAATAAAATAATATTTTATCCCTACTGTTCAACTTTTATATCACTATATGAATTCCTATATAAAGTACAAACTATCAGGATATATTTTTTCATAATTACATAATAAGACCCATCTTAAAATATGTACATGGACAATAATCCTGCCAACATAATTCAAAAATTATATACAAATATATATATATATATATATACATATAATGTTTAGGCTTAATCTCTTCTGTAAGAGTTTTAATCTTGAATACCATCTGGACAGCAAAATTTAAAGCCTTAAAATAATTTTTGGAATAATTATGTTGTTACCAGATTTCCCTTTAGAGATACAAGTAAGACTTAATAGTAAATGTACTGTGTTTATCCATACAAAGCTACGGAAGGAAATTGCAGAAGTTTTACCCACAGCTTTAAAAAGACATGAAATCGAGGAGGAGGAGGAGGAAGAAGAAGAGGAACCAAAAATAAAAGAGAGCGGCTTTCTCAATTATTTATTTGGCAGCTTGAGTTATGAGCTTCTTGAAGACACAAGTTTGTTATATAGCCAGTTAGAACTTCATACCAGAGAAGAGAAAATCAACCAGATAATACTACTGAAGGTGAATTATTTTCCTCTTCCAAATCAGTAAAGCTCCCTTGTAAAGTATTTTCTTGGATCACATACTTGATTAAGATACAAATCAAATTATATTCTCTTATGTGCTAAGTGTTAACATATACTATAATTCAACTTTTCTTTCTCCCTCCCCAAATATCCTTAGGGTTATATTACAGTACTCTACTATGATACATAAGAACATATTGTATTAGGGAGGTAGGAATGAGTATTTATATAGTACCAGAAACTATGCTAACCACTTTATGAATATTCTCATTTGATATTCATAACAACTCTGTGAGGTAAATACTGTTATTGTCCCCATTATTACAATTGAGGAAACTGAAACAGAAGTTAAGTGAATTGCCTATGATCATAGAGCTAGTATTTGTCTGAGGCTACTCTGTTCTTTGTAACTCCAGGCTCAGTGCTCTATCCACTGTGCCACCTAGCTGCCTCATATTAGTATCACAAATAATGTTAAATGCTATTTTTATATCTTTGTTCTAAATTCCCCTTCTAAAAGGGCTATTTCAATTTTAATGTTAGATAGACAAAAAAAGCTCTTAGAAGAATAGGGAGCCACTGAAGGATTTTGAGCAGAAGATATGTGAATCTGAATTTCAAAGCTGGAAATTACTTTGGCGATCATCTAGTCCAAATTTTCTAATTATATAAACGAGGAAAGTGAAGTCCAGAGAATGAAGTGATTTGTTTAAGATCATAGTTCATAAAAGAATAAAGATCTTCTGACAGTGCCTTTTATATAGTATTTTACTTAAAGCAATATTTTAGGAAGATTAAGATGGTAGTGATTTGTAGGATGAATTTAGAGTAGAGATAGAGTGAAGAATTATTAAGACTTATATAGAATGATACTACCTATAAAGAAGTAACCTATAACATATGTAATATTTCAGGACATTATTTATAATATCAAAACTAATTTCAATAAGGAATTTACTAATGCACATCGACAAAAGAATTTGGAAATTGCACGAGTGAAGGAAAGAAATGTAAATATTGGTAGAATTATTGATGATCTCAACCTTAGAGAAAGGATCTGGCAACCAGAACTTGAAGTCTGTGAAAATCCAGAGAGGATGCTAGTTGTAGAAGATCATGAGGTATATATTTACGTATATATATATATATGTTTTACAGTTTAAAAAAGTTTTTTTACAGTTTAAAAAAAATTTTCCTCACAACAGTTTTATGGCATAGTTCCAAGTACTCCACCTATTCTAAATAGGAAAATGAGACTCAAAGAAAGTAAGGGTCTTGCCCTCATCCATTAAAAATAATCTTGGGGCTTAGAGACCAGTAATGCATAAGGCAAGTAGCTTTCTTATCATGTTATATGTCACCTCACAGAAACAGGTGATTCTAAAGAGTCAACAGGGATATTAAAGAGTCAAAATGAAAATGTGCCCTATAGGATATTTATACAGGGACCTATGAAATGTGTAGAAGGTTTTTAAGTGTTATAATTTCTGCTACCAGATGATTTATAATCACCTCCATTCAAAATGTTTACCAAGATTACAGAAAGGCACTAAGATAAATGAAATGAGTGGTGGGATTCCTTGTGACATTCTGGCACCAGATAATTGTGAACTACTTCAGTATTAGATTTGGGTCTTGAAACATACCTTCTGATTTTGCTCATTGTTAATTTCATTACACCATGCTTGTTCTCATTTAAAAAAAAAAGTTGAAATACAAGAACCTTATTTCTTTAGATATGAAAAGAGGAAGCCAAAATGGCCGAATCAGGATAGAATACCTTCCAAACAAGTATTTTAAAGTGCCTGAAAACAAATTCTGGCATGGCAAAATCAACAAAAGATGGGGTAAAGCAGTGTTCCAGCCGAAGACAATGTAGAAAGTAGGCAAAAAAGACCCATCTCAGTAGTATAAGAGGGGAACACAGCATAGATAGCATCCTGGCAAACTAGCAGCAGGGAGAGTAAAATCCAGCCCAGGTGCTGTCTGGGAAAACAAACTGTAAGCCTCCCCAGAGCAAGTCAGTAAGATTCTACCTATACACCACCAACCTGCAAAGAAGCTAGGCCTCCCCCACATTGAGCCTTGTACAGCAGGCCCCTAAGGCAGTCAGGTCATTACCACACAGCCAAGAAGCCCCAGTACAAGAAGCATGGGACAGTGCTGCCTCTGCTCCAGGAGGAGAGGCAAGCTTTAGCATATAGGTAAAGGTCACAAAATAGGCCAGAAAAATGAGCAAATGACAAAGAGAAACCCTGACCATATAAAGTTACTATGGTGACAGGGAAGATCAAAACATAAACTAAGAAGAGAACAATGCCAAAATGGCTACATGTGAAACCTCAAAGAAAAATGCAAAATGGTGTCAGGACCAAAAAGAACTCCTGGTGGAGCTCAAAAAGAATTTTTAAAATCAAATAAGAAAAGTAGAAGAAAAATGAGAAAAGAAATGAGTGATGCAAAAGAACCATTTAAAAAAGAGTTAACAGATTGGCAATATGGAAGCAAAAAAAAAAGGAAAAAGACATAAAAATTCACTAAAAAATTCCTTAAAAAGTAGAATTAGACTCAGAAAAGGAGGCACAAAAACTCAATCAGAAAACAATACAAAAATCAAAAGAATGAAAAAATAGAAGAAGATATGAAATATTTCATTGGAAAAATAAGTGACCTGGAAAGCAGATCAAGGAGACATAATCTGAGAATTACTGGACTACCTAACAGCTATGATTTTTAAAAAAGAGCCTGGGTACAATATTATAAGAAATTAACAAGGAAAACTGCTCTGAAATTGAAAGGATCCACTCATCACTTCCTGAAAGAGATCTCAAAATAAAAACTCTCAGGAATATTATCACCAAATTCCAGCGCTCCCAGGCTAAGAAGATACTTCAAGCAGCTGTAAATTTCAAAACTATTCCATCCTAACCAGACCATTCTTTAGACGATCTGATTTAGCTATTTCCTGATCAATAACAATAGAGATACTTGGAATAACAAAATCAGGTCTTGGAAACCCACATTCTCCACCCTACTCAGTGTAACAAGATTAGTAAGGGCTGCATCAAACTGAAGATTTAATTATTTGAGAAAATGGCCTTCAACAGACATGTGCAAAAAAAAGGATAGACCTCTGGGCAGTCCTAAGTCAAGCTTGAGCCACCATTGGCACATGTGAGATGCAGGAAGTGAGGTAGAGATCAGCCTCTGGAGTTCTCGGGACTTCCTGTGAGGAGGGCTAGAGTTCCGTTTGATCCTGGAGCTTGGGGTTGGAGGAGCCCTGCAGACAGCTTTCCTTCAGATTGGTCACGTGAGTGATAAGGACTGACCCCTTTCCCTGCCTTGGCTCTCCAAGTCCTTAATGCCCGCGTTGGCTCAGCCTGAGCCAGAGTGGTTCTGAGTTAAACTCCTTTCCTTCTCTCCCTATTTCCTTCTCTTATATTTTCTTCCTCCTGTTGTAATTAAATCACCATAAAAATTTGGCAGCTGACTTGGGTATTTTATTATTTGGGATTTCCCTAGGCGACCATTTAAATTTAGATTTTTTTCAGTCTCAACTGTAATTGTAACTGTTACACAGCCAAAGAGAAATTATTCAAATATCATGGAATCAAAGTCAGGATTACACAAGACCTAGCAGATTTCTTCATTTAAAAAAAGCAGAGGGCTTGGAATATGATATTCTGGAAAGCAATGGAACTAGAATTATATTCAAGAATCACCTACCCTGAAAAACTCAGAATAATCCTCCGGGGGGGAGGGGGTACAGATATTTAATTAAATTAAAGGACTTTCAAACATTCTTCATGAAAAGATCAGAGTTGAGCAGAAAATTTGATGCTCAAGAGATTCAACCCATAAAACGGAAAAAGATAGCCTAGAGTATTAAAAAACAGAATCCTACAATATGTTGTTTATGAGAAAATCATTTGAAGCAAGAAGACACAAAGTAAAAATGAAGGACTCAGAAGGACATTGTATACAGAAGTAATATTGTTTAATGAACAAATGTGAATGACCTAGCTATTCTCAGCTATACAGTGATACAAGACAATCCCAAAGAGTCATGAAGATAAATGCCATCTACCTCCAGAAAAAGAACTGATGGAGTTTGAATGCAGAACAAAACATACTGCATTTCACTTCTTTTTGTTTATTTGTTTGCAATCTCTTCCATGAAGTGATTAATATAGAAAAATGATGGATATGTTTGCACATGCAAATTCTATATCATATTACTTATCACCATGGGGAGGGGAGAGAAGAGGGATGATAAGAGGGAGAAAATTTGGAATTCAACAATATTATCAATATTAAAAATTGTTTTCATATGTAATGAGGGAAAGTTAAAATTTTATTTTAAAATTTTAAATAAAGAATTGGAGCAGAATCTACTATGCTTCAGCTAAGATTTTTAAAAAGCAGGGATAACAATTCATGTTTTCAGATAAAGTAAAAGCAAAAATAGATCTAATTAAACAAGGAAATTTCATCTTGACAAAAAGCACCATATGCAAATGGCATAGCATTCAAATTCTTAAAGAAGAAGTTAAATGAATTATAGGAGGAAATAGACAGTAAACTGTACTACTGAGGAAACAACTTTCTCCTCAAAACTACTTAAATCTGACTAAAAAATAAACAAGAAAGAAATTAAGAAGGTAAATAGAATTTTTAAAAGCTAGATAGATTTCTGAAGAAAAATGAATGGAAATAAAAAGGAATACACCTTTTTGTCACTGATAAATAGCACCTACACAAAAATTCACTGGTGTAGGGCATAAAGTTTCACAACCAAATGCAGAAAAGCAGAAATATATCCTTTTTTTCAACCATAATGCAACAAAAATTAGATTCAATAAAAGGATATGGAAAGAATATTGATTGAAAATTAAATCATGTAATCCTAAAGAATGAATGAATCAAGGAAAAAATCAAAAACAATTCCATTAAAGAGAAGGACAAGACAACATGCCATAATTTATAGGATGCAACCAAAGTAGTACCAATGGGAAAATTTTTATATCTAAAGGCAATAAAATAGAGAAAAAGCAAGGCAAAAATAACAAAAAATTTTAAACTCAATTAAACACCAAATTGAAAATCAAAAGAGAAATTAATAAAATTGAAAGTAAGAAAACTATTAAACTAATAGTTAAAATTAGGTTTTATGAAAAAGGAAATTAAATCCATAAACCACTGACTAATTTTATTATTTAAAAGAAAGAAGAAAACCAAATTACAAGTATGATAAATAAAAAGGACCAATTAATTTGCTATCAATTATTAGGAGCTATTTTGCCCAATTATATGTCAATAAATTGACCCTATCAACGACAAAATTAAGGTAAATCATATAATATTTTCAATAGAGTCAGAAAAACTATACAACACCCATTCCTACTAAAAATCACTAATGAACAGAGGAATAATTGGAGCTTTCCTCAAAATGATAAATAGTATCTATCTAAAACCATCAAAAGCATTATCTGTAATGGGGATAAGCCAGAAGCTTTCCCAATAAAATAAAAAGTGAATCAAGGGTGCCTGTTATCACCATTATTATTCAATACTGTGCTAGAAATGCTAGCCGTAGCAATAAGAGAAGAAAAAGAAACTGAAGGTATTAAAATAGGCAACGAGGAAGCAAAACTATCACACTGCAGATAACATAATGGTATTCTTAGAAAATCCTAGAAAATCATCTAAAAAACTAATTGAAATAATAACTTTGGCAAAGTTGCAGATTATTTTTAAAAAGTCCATATAAATCTTCAGTATTTCTATATATTACCAACAAAGTGCAACAAGAGACTCTAAATAACATAAAATAGCCAACATAAACCCAAGAACTATATGAATACAATTACAGACACTTTTCACCCAAATAAAGATCTAAACAATTAGAAAAATATTAATTGCTCAAAGGGTAGACACCAAGCCAATATAATAAAAATAACAATTCTACCTAAATTAATTCACTTATTCAGTGCCATACCAATCAAACTACCAAGAAATAATTTCATATAACTAGAAAAAACAATTTAAAAAATTCATCTGGAAGACCAAAAGATCAAGAATATCAAGGGAATCAATTAAAAAAAACACAAAGGAAGGTGGCCTTGTCATACCATATTACCAGTGGTAATCATCAAACAATCTGGTACTGGCTAAGAAAGAGAGTAGTAGATAAATGGAATAAATAAGACATATAATACATAGTAGAAAATTACCCTCATAAATCTAGTGTTTGACAAACCCAAAGATCCCAGCTTTGGGGGAAAGAACTCACTATCTGACAAAAACTACTGAGAAAACTAGAAAGTAATATGGCAAAAACTTCGTACAAACCAACATCTCACACTGTAAACCAAGGTAAGGTCAAAATAGGTACATGAGTTAGACATAAAGGGGTGCTACCATGAGCATAGTATAGTTTACCTGTCAGATTTATGAATATGGGAAGACTTTATGGCCAATAAGAGATAGCATTACAAGTTATAAATGTCATTATTTTGATTGCTAAATTTAAAAGAGTTTATTCAAACAAAACTAATATAACCAAGATTAGAAGAAAAACAGAAAGCTGGGGGAGTGTCTCTGACGAAGGCCTCATTTCTTAACTATAAAGAGAACTGAATCAAAATGTAAGAATACAGTTCATTCCCCAATTGATAAATGGTCAAAGGATATGAACAGTTAATTTTCAGATGAAGAAATCAAAGGTATCTACAATCTTACTAAAAAATGCTCCAAATCACTATTGATTAGAGAAATGAAGATTAAAACACCTCTGAGGTTCCACCTTACACCTAACAGAGAGGCCAATAGGACAAAAAGGGAAAATGTTGGAGGGAAAGTAGGAAAATTGGGTCACCAATGCACTATTGGTGTAGTTGTGAACTGATCCCACCATTCTGGAGAGCAATTTGGAACTGGGCCCAATAGGCTATAAAACTGTACATACTCTAATCCAGCAATACTGCTACTACTACTAGATCTGTAACCCAAAAAGATTTTTTAAAAGGGAAAACAATCTATTTCTACAAAAATATTTATAACAGCATTTTTGGGGGAGGCAAAGAATTAGACACTGAGAACATGTCCATCAATTGGAGAATGGCTGAATAAATTGTGGTATATAATTGTATTGGAATATTGTTGAGCAATAAGAAATGATGAGCAAGAAGAGTTTAGAAAAGCCTGGAAAGATTTACGTGAACTCATGCAGAATGAAGTGACCAGAACCAGGAGAACTTTGTACACAGTAACAGCAATATTGTATGAATAACTGTGAATGACTTAGGTATTCTCAATAATACAATGTTGCAAGACAATCCCAGAAAATTCATTATGAAAAATGCTATCTACTTCCACAAAAAAACTGATGGAGTCTTGAGTTCAAGATATACTATTTTTCACTTCAATTCCTTTGTGTTTTTTAATATGTATCTTCTACCACAACATGATGAATATGGAAATATGTTTTGTATGATAACACTTATATAACCTATACCAAATTACTTAACATCTCAGGGAAGGGAGCTGGAGAGAGGGAGAGAATTTGGAACTCAAAAAGTTAGAAAACAAATGCCAAAATTTGTTTTTACATGTAATTGAGGAAAAAATAAAACATTATTGAAGAGGTAAAAAAATACTACTAGCTCATAGAAATAGGAACAAGACCTGTGATTTCAATGGTATAGGGAACTCCTGTATCAGTCTAAGTTTCCATTCTAATTGGGAATATTCCATATGAGGAAACTTCCTTACCGTACAGATGCAGCACCTTCCATGGCATTTACAGTCTTGAGAACTGTCTTCCAGTACACTCAGAGGTGACATAGCTCAACTGGGCATATGGCTGTTATTTGTCAGGGGCAAGACTTTAACCCAGCTCTTCTGGACTTCAAGCCTTGATCTACCTACTGTAAAAATAAATTGACGAGTTATAAAAAATATATATATTTATATGGAAAAACTGTTCCAAAACTGTTTAGAACTGTTCAATATAGGTTCAAAAGTGTTTGGATACTTTTGATAGATGTAATCAAATGTATCCTCAGTGATGAAGTGAAGCTTAAATGTGAACTTTCCTTCAGGGCCAGGTGCAAGGATGCTAAAAAGACTCTTATTATAAAAATAAAGTATTTATTGAAATATATAAGGATAAATAAAGGATTTCTAATTCTAAGGGATTCTAAATCCACCCAGGTAAACTCCCGGTTCCACAAGGAACCACTTCTCCTGTGTTTCACAGGCTACACTAATCCTCCCTGATCATAACTCAAATTTATACTATCTAAATAAAAACTACCACTATTATCCTTATACTTCTTAACTTCGCCTTCAAATTATACAATAGCAAAAGCTAGTTGGTTGAGCCTCAACAAGAATCCAGTTAGGACTCTAAACCAAAGACCAAGTTTTTCTTTGGTCTTCTCAGAGTTAAACAATCTATAAAACCACAGTAGATAGTCAATAGTGTTTCCCAAGTTGGGAAAGGAAAACACTGACCTCCTTCAGATCTTTCCCTGAGACAGAGAGAGGAACAAAGATGTTACCTCCTCCAACCCTGAGAGAGAGTCTCAGTGTGTGTCAGAGAGTGTGTTTCTGCCAACTGCCAGAGAACAACTCTCCAACTGCCAGAGAGAGTAACTGACATAGAAAAATGGTTATAACTGTCAGCAGTTGAAATTAATATGCTCTCTCAGCTCTGCTTCAAACTCCAATTCTTTCTCAGGCCAACCACTTTACTTACCCCTAAACTAATAAAACAATACTTCTTTTCGAATATCATCCTTATACTACTACACCATGCTGTCTCATACTTGCTGCTATTGAATTGAATTGCCTAACTCTAGCACCAAAATATATATTTTGTGAAAGTACTGGATGAATTCATTTTTGAGCTTAGCTCTTGCTTGTGAGTTCAGAAGGATGCCAGAAAAATATCTTCTGAAGGAGGGAGAAAATTTCTCCTACAGTTTCATTTCTATTCATTTACCTTTGTAATTGCCCACAAGCACATGAAAAAAATCAAAGGAACACTTGGAATCAGAAGATTAGGACTAGGTCCTAATCCCAACTCTACCACAATATTGGGCAATTAATCCAAATTGTAAGTCTCATTTTCCTTATCTGTAAAATGTGGAGAATAAACAGAGTTAAGATGCTCAAGTGAATTAATAAATGTGAAAGTGATTTAGAAATTATAAAGTACTATTTTAACATAATATATGATCATTAAAAATACTATAGTAAACATAACAATTTATATACAACAAAGGAATGTGCAGCTGCATGACAGAAGCACCTGAACTGAGCTACCTAAAAAAGGCTGATTTCATAACAGGCTGTTAAGATCTATATGGGCTGGAGTAATGTTGTCTTCTTTCATAGATAGATAGCTACACAGATATCGTACTGAATCAAAAAAGGGTAATTATCTTTCTCTTGCTTATTTAAACTTCTACCTGATTCCAGGAAAATCTCTAAATATATTCGTGTTTAGGTCTCCACAAATGTGGTAATAGGGTCTATAGTTTCTGTTCAAGAATTCTAGGTAGCAAATGCAAATCAAGGATGTTGCAACCTTTATTTCACCTCTATAGAAAACAGAAAAGATGAAAAGATCTCACATCAGCCCAAAAACAGACATGTTTAAAGCACTCACATCACCAATTACCTTCCTTTAAAAGGGAATTGAACTTGAAGTTGCAATTCAAATAATCTTTTGACATTATGGTGGATCTTTTGCCCTCTCACGAGTTAGTTTGTTTTGATTTTTTTTGAGAAATGCAGACAAAAAAATGAAGTGAAAGTTTTTGCTTTTCAGATAAAAGTTGAAAGAATCCTTACCCCATGGGAAAAAGAACAAGCAGAAATTGCTGAAGCTCTTGAGCTGGAAAGACTTCTTTTATTTCAGGTATCATGTTAAAGACTAAGTCTAGATATATAGTTATATAATCATATTTGTATTTTTACATATCATAGAAACATGTTCCTTTGCAGTTAGCAATGATAAATACTTAGTGAAAAGCCTAATTACATGCACATACACATGCCATCTGCCATCAACTATCATTACCCATTATAAGTACATTTTTCTGCCAATTTCTGGGATCTTCCCAACACCATTTTGGATCTGTGGTCTTGGGCAATGATGAAAGAACATGAACATTTTAATTCCTTTACCTTTTCCTCTAATTTTGGATTATTTTTCCAGGCAGATGATGCAAGACAACGAGCTTTGATGGATATGATGGGTGGAGTTCTACAAGTCAAGAAAGAAGATATTTTGAAGATGGTAATGGTTTTGTCTAACTTTGGAAAGTAGAATAAAAAATATTAAAGGAAAAAATATTAAATTTACCATTTTCCTAGACAAGTATGAGTTTTAAGAAATTCTTCAAAAAAGTAAATATTTCTTTGTAGAGGCTTCATTTCTCAAATATATCTAGAACTGTACCAAATTTATAAAAATAAGAGCTATTTCCCAATTCATAAAAGGTCAAAAGATACTAAAAGCAATTTTCAGAAGAAGAAATCAAAGCTATCAATAGTCATGAAAAGATGCTCTAAATCACTACTGCAATGCAAATTAAAACAACTCTAAGATTCTACCTCATGCCTAGTAGATTGGTTTACATGAAAGAAAAGGTAAATGACAAGTGCTGGAGGGGAAGTGGAAAAATAGGAACACTAATACATTGGTGGAATTATGAACTGATCCAATTGATTATTCTGGGGAGCAATTTCCAGGCTGGCATGTCCAAATGGGTTGTTAAATTGTGCATACCCTTGATCAAATAATGCCATTACTAGGTTTATCTCTCAAAAGAGATCAAAGAAAAAGGAAAAGGACCTTTGTGGACAAAAATATTTATAGTTCTTTTTGTGATGGCAAAGAAATGGAAACTGAGAGAATGCCCATCATTTGGGGAATGAATGAACAAATTTTAGTATATAATTGTGATGAAATACTATTATGTTGTAAGAAATGAGGAAGATGGTTTTGCAAAAACTTGGGAAGACCTATATGAATTGATGGAAAGTAAAGTGAGCAAAATTGGGAGATCATTGTATATAGAAAAAGCAATATTTTAAAGCAGATCAGTTATGAAAGATTTACTCCAGTTAATATAATGATGCAAGACAAGTCCAAAGGACTCATGATGAAAAAGTCTATCTACCTCCAGAGAGAGAACTGATGAACTCTGAATGCAAATTGAAGTATAATATTTTCACTTTGTAATTTTCTTGCTTTTTTGCAATATGGTTAATATGAAAATATATTTTGTATGATTTTACATATATAATTGATATCATATTGCTTGTGTTCTCAATGGGTGAGGGAGAGGTTGAAGAAAGAAAAAATTTGGGACTCAAAAAGATAAATCATGGGAAGAGAATAAATTACTTTAAAAAAAAAAAAAGATAACATTCCTTTAAAATTTAGCAACTTCAACCATGTTCACCAAAAACTTCAGCACTGATTTTCAAACTTATAGAAAATATTTTAACAAAAAGAGGTGTATGTGTTTAGCAATACTTAGGGAAACTGCACCAATAACTTCTCTTTGGTGATACTGAAAATTTCCTTTGAAAATTACATTTTTGTCAGTATAACTGAGTTTTAGGCCATTTTCCTTGCCTCCCCTACCAATGGTTAAAGATTGGTTTCTTTGTTGTAACCAAAATTTCCTTACTGCTTTAATGGTATACTATTACTGTGCCATGTTCAGTAAATTGTGTACTTCTCTTTTTTATCTTTAGGAAATTCCTCCACCTGCCTTTACATTAAAATCTGATGCTGTATGGACTGAAGATGAAAGGAAACAATTCAAGGAGTATGAGAAAAAAGTCAAAGACTTAAATGATGAAAGGGAGAAGTATAAAAAGGTCAGCATGAAAAATAAATTAGAAATAGGTTTTCTTTTTTAGCAGAATCCCAAATTTCAGATTCTTATAACTCTGGAGTTACTTCAGTACTCCAGAGATAATTAAATAACTTACAATTTTCAAAGGGAAAACATAAAATAGATTTTATAAGAAAAATGATTATATTTAACAACTTAGATTATTCACACCAAATTGACTTAAAACTTACTAGCAAAAGCTAGAAAAATCAAATGATATTTGTTTTATTGTATCCAAATATAGCTTTTTTTTTCAGGGGAAAAGGAAAAGAAAAATACACATTTAGTTCAGTGAAAATTTGGATTAATTTCCATTCTCAAGGAAAGACAAGAAGAGAAAACGATATGCCCACTAAGTGAAACACTTTCCATGGCTCAAATTGAAAGTTGTTTTTTCCCAATGCAAATGCCACTGGCTTCATTTTTTTCTTTCCATAAGAAATACATGCATATGCTGACAATGAAAAGGTTTATAATAGAATTCCAAAAGATTGTTATCTCAGAAATAAAAGCAAATATTCATTCTTTTGTGAAAAAAATGCAAGTAAAATCATAATGAAGCATCCAATAGGGCAAGCCACCTTGTCAGTTTTATGCTATTGTATATTAGGAGCAACTTCTCTCAATTTTATTTTTCATCTATACTTTCTTCCTGCGGTTCTTAAAAACTAGTTTAATGTATTTGACCATAAGAAAATTCTTGAAATAAACCTGAAAATGAGGAAGGGTTCAGTACTGTAGTGATGACTGAAAAGAGAGCCTAAGAAAAAAAGAGGCAATTAAATGACATCTTGTGGATGTCTAAAAGCCCTTGTTTTGGTGGCATTCAGAAAAGCCTCGGTTTTTTGCAAGCCAAAGCCACAGGATCCTACCACAAGTTTCAGATGCTTATTAACTTGGCATTTATACCTTAACAGAAACTTTTATACTCAGAATTATAGCTACACATAGGCATAAAAAAGTATTTCCCAGTTTGATATGATAGAAATCTACCTAATATAGAAGCAAATAACTTTCCAACCCTAGAAACTGAAATCTCTATAACCTCACTGAAGAGCACTGTCCTTTTTCCTTCTGTGGATCTTTGATTAAGTCAGAATATCACTTAAATCTAAAAGTAAAAGAACTGAAACCTCTCTATGGGTGCCCAATAACAAACAGTTTTATGAGTTTTATGAGCAATAAACAACTTTATACCTCAAAAGAATTTACAATCATAACCATCCATTTTTTACTATCCTTTCCCTTAAGGGAGTAAGTGACTTTACCCAGGGTCACACAGCAAGGAAGTGTCTGAAGCCAGACTTAAACCCAGGACCCTCTTGTGTCTCCATGTCTGGCTCTCAATCCACTGAGCCACCTAGCTACCCCTGTGAAGGAATTTACAGTCTATTAGAGAAATTTTTATTCTATTGAATGTGATTATTGAATATGAGTTTTTATTTTTATAGTAAGTAAAATTAGAGATATTTACTTTTAAAGTATGACTTTTAAAATGCATTTTTCTGACTATGCATACATTTTAAAATATTAGTTTATGTGGCTAAATAATTAATCAAGTGGCCAGCCTACTTACTACTACTGAGCCTCTCTTCACCTATCTAAACTGTTCCTCAGAGAGCAGATTCATTCTTTTATTCAGAGTATATTTATTTAAAGCCTTTCAATCATGACAAATCCTGTCAAAGTTTGTGCTCTTGTCTTCAAGAGCAAAGTGTTATCTTCAGAGCAGAATGAAGAGTAGGGCTGTATAGGAGAAAGAAATAAGTGAAAAATGAAAATGAGTTGGTCATGTGGCAAGAGTTTATGTATACCACCAGTATCCCTGAGATGTCAGATGAAAGAAAATAAGATCTTGGGCATGATGGATGTACACTTTATGGGAAAACGTGGACAGCTGCCCAACATGAGTGAGCATGGATGAGTTGGGATCTCTATCATAGCAAAGAATACCCACATTGATGAGCTCATATCTATTTGAGTGACCACACTTTCAAACCCTACCATGATTGGTCTGTGACTTTAAAAAGACAGAACTTTTATTTTTATATCTTTCTTGGCCATTCTTCACTCAATGATACCTTTCTATACTAGGAATTGCCAGAGACTTATAAGATACTTTATTTCTTGTCTTAAAGGAAATTATCTAACAATAACAAAACATTTCAACATGAAATTATAGAAATATTATACTCTATGAATTGATAAAGGCTATTTATGTGCATATGTACATTAATAATTTTTTCAATGAAATCCAAAACTGGCTCATAAAATGAGATCAAGTGACTTTTTACCTTCTTGCTTTACCCCAATGCTTAGCATAGCACATAGCACATGATAGCTACCTAACAAGCACTTTGCTAACTTTAAAGCTATAAAACTTAATTGAAATATTATTTCTTTGAAAATATTCTGAAACAACAGGGTTAAAGACTATCCTTAGTAATGGTCATTTGTAGTGAATTCTTATGGCAGTGATGTCAACATTATCCATTTGAAAGACTGAGCTAAAGTTAACAACAAATTATTATCTTATGACAAGTCTAAATTTTCTTTATTTATATCTTTATTTTAGTCATTGGATGCTGAATTAAAGAGACTTCAAACCTCAGTTTATGACACAACTCAAACTTTTGATAAAATTTTGAAAAGACTCTTTGGAAAGAAGGTGAAATGTGATATGGTTATCAACCAGGTAAAGGAACAACTCATGAATGTAAGCCTCAAACCAAAGATAGGAAATGTTGACAACAGAGGTAGTTATGATATACTGATTTAATTCCTTTCATTTACATTTCTGATTTAGAGAAATGAGCAGTAATTTAATTTTAAAAAATTTAAGTAAGTGCCTACCATATACAAGGCACTGTTTCAGATGCTGAGACATGAATAAAATAATCCCTGCTCTTGAGGAACTAATTTATGCTGAGGAAATGTAACATGTGCACAGATAAGTAAATACTAAGTAATTTGAGAATGGAGAGAGAACTGATAACTAGGCAAAAGAAAGGATTTCAATAGGAAGAGGTCCCTCAGTTGATGCTTGAAGGAAACTAGGTATTCTAAATAATGACGGTGAGGAAGGGACTTAATTTCAAGCTTAGGAGACAGGCCATGAAAAGTAATAGAAAACAGAAAAAGAATGCTTAACTTTAGGAAACAAAGAGAAGGCTTCACTAAATCACAAAGTGTGTTGGAGATAATATGGAAAAAGTTTAGAATTATGTGACAGGCTATAAATGCTTTGGGTCAATGAGGGACCATTTGAGGTTAGTTAACATAAATTCATTGAGAATCTGGTTGGCACAGCTGTTTGGCTTTCTCTAGCAATATTCTACAGCATTGCAATTGGTGGAGGTAAACCAGGTCTAAGGATTGGCAAGACATGTATAGTATTAGGACAAGGAAGTAAAAGATTCAAGGGAGAGAAGTATTATTATGGTTCTGCTAATCATCTATAAGGTCAGAATTGGAAGGAAGGCAAATGAGAAGGATTGAATAGAGGGATGAAATGGCCGTCACAGGGAAGACAAAGGGTCTCTTAAGGAAGAATGAGGAATCAGATGTCAAGATCATAGAGATCCCGAGTGATGAATGATGATGAAATTCAAAGTCTGTTCCTACTCACATACATATGTCTAAAGTGGAGTGCTGTAGAAGTTCTGAATGGATAATAAGGTCCGAAGGAGTATAGGCTCCATTGAGGAAGCCAACCTTGAACTAGAGATTGAAGACTGGATGATATTTAGGTCCTGAAAAGTAGAAAAGGAAAAGGTTTTCCAAGCACCTCTTTCCTCTTCTTTCATGATCTTTCTCTTGATTTCTTCTTTCTCCCTTTCACCCTACCAACTACTCCTAATATAAAAATGAATCTTTTATGTCCCCAGTCTCCTGTTTTTTTTAAACTACTAGAACATTTTAATACTCATTTCTTACAATAAATAAATAGCATTTTGCTTTTGTTATCCTTGGTTTATTTTATCTGAAGTAAAGGGTTTTCTTCAAGTTGTAGTATTAATCTACTTTTTCATTGTTAATGTTTCCACAGGAAGAATTAAAAATAGCCATCATTTCTTTCTCTTTGCTGATAGATGAAGAACTGCTAACAAGAGAATTAGAATTGAACAGTTTCCTTGAAAGAAAACAAAGTGAAAAAGTAATTTTAATAGTCTTTTTGTCACTGAAATGTCACAATGGTCCTTATTCAACTTAAATATTTCAAACTTTTCACTCTCTGCATCTTTCCCCATGTACTGTTCAATAACCCATCTCAAATCATTTACCATCTCTGAACTTCATTTTCCTCATCTATAAAATGAAGAGATTAGAGCTATAAGATTTCCTCAGGATCTTCAAGCTTTAAATTCTATGAACCTATAATCCAGTCTTTAGATTTTGCTCTGTGCCATGTGACAACAGCCATCTATGTATAAATACAGCAGTCTCCACAGTTCCATGACTGTATTATGTTTGCAATTACTTTTAACCAAATAGGCCACAAGATTATTCAATATCCAGTAGTCTGACAGAAATGAAAAGCCTTTTAAACTGCAGTTCACATTTGAAAGTCAAGTTCACTTAATCACAATTGTGTTCACAGCTGATAATAACCTAAGGTATTGTTTTTTCTACATAAAACAGATCTCTATGCTCCCTGACAACTCTAGGCTCTTAGATTCAGGTCTAAATGAGCTCCTTTCCCAAACACAATGCCTTCAGACAAAGTAATGATTTTCCAGAATTTTGGCACCTATGTTTTGGGCTGTTCCTGTCCATGGTGCTACATAACTCTTGTTGCTAGTAGAATGAGTTCTTCACCAGCAGACATTTTGTCTATTCAGAGTACTAGCATCGCCAGGTTTTCCTAAACATGTAAATAAGGGCAGGAATCTGGTAAACTAACTGACTCAAATTGGGAAGCTTTTGCACTTTCTCTAAAATAGAGATTAGGTTTGAACATGAACATATATATAGTACATTTGAAACCCTCTGTAGATTTCTAGCTTTGATGGACTGTTTAGACAATCGTTAGAATATTTATTCCTAAAAATTATTTTTGGTTTACTTTACCTCATCAGTATTAAAGAATGGAAAGCATATACTCCACTGAAACATTTAAGAAACTTGTTGTTTTTACTATTAGCAGCATGTTTAATTGTCACCCAAGCATCTCTTGTTCTGTTTTGCCAATCCTGATGTTGTTATAGATACGTACTTATGATGACATCTACAATGCTCGTGAAAAACTTGATGCTTACAGAGAAACTTATGACATCTTAATTGCAGAGGACAAAGTAAGAGTCATCTATTCCTGATTATTTACATTTACACAAGCAATTATCTCTGAACATCTAGAATTGGACAGGTCTGCAAGGAATAGAATTTCCTCACAGGGTTTTTTTTTTTACAAGTTTTACTTTGATTCTTAATTATAGGTACATTGTTCTTTATGCTATGTATGTGAACTGAATTCTGGGAAATGACCTCTCTTGTCTTGGCCTGTCCCTTCTCTTTCAAATAAAGGAGTTAGGCTAAATCAGTGGTTTCCAACTTTTTTGTTCTACAAACCCTTTTCAACCGAAAAAAAAAATGTGCTATGAATCCAATATTTTGCAATTATTTACTGCTTAAGGAGCCACTAAAGTATTTTTAGTGCACTCCTTGAATCATTATCACAAACTCCCAAATTGTTTGCAAACTACTAAATGGAAACCACTCGATTAAATGATCACAAAGATCTTTTCAGGTGAAGAGTTCTATAATTTGATTAAGTAATATTTGAATGCACTGGGAAGTTAACCAGTTAAGAGAAACTCAAGTGACTCCTTTTGTAAGATGAATGAACACTCTTACACATTTAACCTCTAATACAGTTCTTATGTTGCTATTTCTCAGAATGGGAAACAACAGAATTTTGAAGTAAAAATGTCAGTAAACAAAAGATTTCAAAATCAAATTCTAGTTTTGGTGATGGTACATGTTTTCCTATAGGTTCTGGAACGAGGATTTAAAAAAGAATTTTCTGAGCTTCCTACTTCTCTGGTTGAGACTCTCTACAAAATGTTCAAACGCCGACCAAGGTTGATTTCACTTTTATTTGGCCAATATTTTCTTTGTTATTATCAGCCAGTCAGTCAATAAACATTTGTTAAGCACCTACTGTAAGCCAGGTACTGTGTGCCAAGCACTGGGAATACAAAAAAAAAAACAATTCCTCATTTCAGGGAACTAACAATCTAATGGGGGAGGCAAAAACAAAAACATAAAAAGCAAACATGTACAAACAAGCTACCTATAGGATAAATAGTAAATAATTAAAGAGGAAAGTCAATAGAAGAGAGAGGGATTGTGAAAAGCCAGAGAAGCCAGAAGGAGGCACTAGGCAGATATGAGGAAAGAGAGCATTTCAGGTCTGGGGGACAGCCAGAGAAAATGCCCAAATCAATCAATGAAGTGTCTTGTTTGTGTAACAGAAAGGAAGCCACAATCACTGGATCAAAAAGTACAAGAGGGGAATAAGGTGTAAAAATACTGAAGGGAGTGGCAATAATATAAAGGGACTTTGAATGCCAAATGGAACATTTTGTATTTGATCCTTTGAGTGATACAGGCAGCCACTGGAGTTGGCTCCAGTGTGCCAACTGAGAGGAGGAGGTGACATGGTCTGTCCTGCACTTTAGGAAAATCATTTTGGCAGCTGAATGGAGGATGGATGAGAGAGGATTAGGGACTTGTGGCAGGGAGACCAGCCAGCAGATGAATGTAGTAGTCCAAAGGTGAAATTATAAGGACCCACATTAGGGTGGTGGCAATGTCAGAAAAGAGAACAATGCATATTCAAGAAATGTTGCAAATAAGTCTTGGCAATAGATTGGATATGAAAGATGAAAAAACATGAGGAATAAAGTTGCCTCTTCATGTGAGGCATAGGTAAAGAAGGAGATATGGCAAAAGAAATTTAATCTTCATATGAGATGAAGAAAAAGGGAGAAGATGGGAGATTTTGACTAATGGCCTCATTCTTTTGAAACATATGAAGGGGAGCCATGGAACTTTGAGAAGAAATGAAAAGATTGATTGCTGTGGGGAGTGCAATAGTGAGTCGAACAAAGGAAATACATAAAGATTATCTAGAAGCACTAAGGGGCCATTTGAGGTGTGTAACAAATTTGTAATGGACCCAATCAGAATGGTTGCATAATCTTCTCCATCTTTGTTCAGTAGCTCAGTAGACTGTGTGCCAGAACAAGGGCTACAGACTGTGGAAGTGACCCAAGGCTAAATGAAGCTTATGGAGAACACACTATTCTTTTCAGTAACTCTCTAGGACCTTCCAGTCTTCTTAAGTTCATGGGTCTTTGAACTGGAAGGAATTTTAGATATTATGTAACTACATCCAAAAGATTATCTTTTCCTTCAGTTAACTGATAAGCTCAATTTTCTCTCTTCCTTTTGGAGGAAGATTAGAAAAATATAAACATATGACAAGCTGAGTAGTATCAGTATTCCTATTCCACATATAGCACTCTTCATGTGAGGCATAGGTAAAGAAGGAGGTATGGCAAAAGATATTTAATCTTCATATGAGATGAGGAAAAAGGGAGAAGCACTATATAGCACTACAACAAGTATCCCAAGTTGACTCACCAATAAAGTAGACAGCACTGTCCTGGGCATAATAATGGAAGGTAGTCAAAGTAGAAATCATTCAATCTGCAAATATTAATGAAGCCCTTACTGTGTACCAGGGATACAAAGGAAAAAGTGAAATGATTCCTGACTCAAGGAGCTCATATTAAGGGGATCAATCAAGCGTGTGGATATTCAGATAGATAGATAGATAGATAGACAGACAGACAGGCAGACACAGATATCTCAGCATATGCAAATTTACATAAGGGAATATGATTGGTCGTAGACACTAGCAGCTATAGGATTTGAGGTAGATGATAACTCAGGCTGAATTATGAGGAAAACTAGAGATTCTGATAGAAAATGAGAGGAAGGAAGAACACTTCAGGAATGAGAAACAGTCAATTCAAAGGTATAACTATGGGAAGTGGAATGTTATATATAAGAACAGTAAGGAAATCAGTTTCTCTTAACTATTGAGTAAAGTTGACCAATGTGTATTCAAACTAAGAAGGCAAATTTGGGGCTGATTTGAAATAGAAATTTCAATTTGATCCACTGTTTGAGTGACAGTGAGCCAATGACCCACTAATGTTTTTTAAATAGGGAAGTGAATGGAAAAGCACCCTGACAGTATTCTAAAGGCTGAATTAAAAAGGGGAGAGAATATTCAGATGGTCACAGGTATCAAAGAGAGGGACAAGGACTAGGAAAAGGCCATTAGATTTGGCAAATAATATAATCATTTATAATTTTGGAAAAAAGTTTCAATTGAGAGAGATCAGAAGTCCAATTATAAAGGGTTAAGAAATGAGAGAGAGTTAGGATCATAGCTGAGTATAAATAATTATTTCATGAAGGTTGGCTAAAAAAGGAGGAAAGATAATGATAAATTGAGGAAATCTTTTATGTTCTAGGGAGGGTTTTTTGAAGATGTAAAATATTTGGGCATTTTATAGGCAACAGAGAAGGAAACAATAGAGAGGGAGAGCCTGAAAAGTAAGAGGATTGAATATTGAGATTACTGTGAGGCAATTTGCCAGGGAAGGGAGAAGGAAGAATTCTTAATGAGGTGAAAGATTACTGCCTCAACAGAGATTGAAGAAGACAGTGGGAAGTGAGAAGGCATCATAACAGGGAGTTTTGATATTTAGAAAAGGGGAAAAGAAGGAAATTATGGTGACTGGCCTCAGTTTTCTCAGTAAAATATAATATTCTCAGTTACTGCATTCCTCAGGTTGACTCCTATAGAACAGTGCTTCCCATTCTTCCCTTATTACCCCATTTTAAGCATCAATATATTGATATATGTACTCAGAAAGAGAGGTCTCTTTTCCAAACCACTATGCAACTAGATTCCTGAGTGCTAATCAAGGAAAAGGGTAGGAAATAAATGTTTTATGCGCAAGACACTATGCCAAATATTTTACTAACATTACTTCATTTGATTAGAAGTCAAAGTAGTCTTGGGCTCAGCCAAGATACTGCAAAGAAAGATACAAAAGGAAGAAATGAGTATTCTTTGCAATAGCTTGGCTGGCCCAGAAACTATTTTTTTGTCTATTCTACAGAGAAGGAAGCCCAGAAAACTTGTATTCTTGAGGTCCTCTTGAAAAAGGAGTTAGACCAAATATCTTGTTAGGATTTCTATTTAATATTGATACTTTAAGATATAAAAATATGACTTTATCTTGTATGTATTTTTATTGATAATGCTAGGCAACATAAGCAAAAGCGACCAGAAGGAGGGCAAAGATTTACCCCTTATGATGATGAGCAAGGGTTTATCCATCTTCATCAGGAAAACCTTACCCAATTAATGAAGGCCATGAAAGAACTGGATAATCCTCATAATATGCCAGAAGGTTTAGAACTTTCAGTCTGGAACAATTTTTGTGCTCTAAGAAGATCAAAAGTGGAAAATGAACAAAAAGTAATATTTTATTTTTTTTATTTAACATAAAACATAGATAGTATAGAATATCACATATGGTGTCAGACATTCTATGTGTTGGTTGGTTGGACTGTCATACTTTTTTCTCTTTTTAATGTTTGTAATAAGGGAAAGATCAATGGGTTGGTTGGGAAGATTATATATTTAAAATGAATATCTAAAAACAAAAAGTATCCAACTGAAAATTTTCAGAAATCAAATGTGGAATTGAATAAGCTTAGAAGGAATTTTAAAGAAAAACATACTCTGTTTTCCTAATAATGTAATAAATGTTGGTAATATAAGAATAATATATTGGAAGTTGAATCCTAAAGCCTTTGCTAGCAGAGATAACACCTAGATATTAAAGTTCAGCATCCAAAGAGACCTTGACAGTCTAGAACCCTGGGCAAAATAGAATAAGATAAAATTTAATCAGCATAAATGTAAAGTCTTAGGATGGGGGGAAAAAAATCAACTTCATGGGTGCCAGATGGGAGAGGTGAGGTTAGAGAGCAATTCTTCCAGTTTTGGTGGACTGTGAGCTAAACTTAAGTGTAATAAGCAGGAAAACAACAACAACAACAACTACAAAACAACCCTAACTTTGAAAAAAGGCATAATTTTCAGGAAGATCACAACTGTTATATTTGCCCTAGTGAGACCACATACTGTGCCCAGATATAGGAATTATATTTGATAAGCAGGAAAGTATGCTCCCAAGGAGAATTACCAACATTCTACCACCACCTGAGAGGGTGGGAAACAGCTTTGAGTTAATGACATATAAACATTAGCTGAAATAACTGGGAATATTTATTTAGCCTGAATCATTAAACCCAGGGGGAACAGAATAGTTTTCTTCAGGTCTCTATAGGACTGCTATGTAGGAGACAGATTAGACTTTTTCTACCCGGCTTCAGTGGGAGAACTAGGAATAATGTCTACAAGTTGTGAAGAAAGGGCAACAAGGTGGTTCAGTAGTTAGAGAGCCAGGCCTAGAGACAGGAGGACTTAAGTTTGAATCTAACCTCAGACACTTACCTAGTTGTGTGACCCAGGGCAAGACATTTAACCCCAATTGCCTAGCCTTGCCTGGCCCTCTGCTTTTCTGCCTTGGAACTGATATGTAATATTGATTCTAAGACAGAAGGTAAGGATTGAAGAAAAGAAGAAATTATAGAGAGCAAATGCAAGTCTCATGTATAGAGAAACTTTCTAAAAGTTAGGGCTATACAAAGGTAAAATGGGTCATATCAGAAATTTCTTCTTTCCTAGGAAACCACAAAGAGTATAACTATTTGATTTAACTTGGAATATCCAACCTTAGTCTATGCTCAGCTGTATTTTTTAAATGGTAAGACAGATGAGAAATTTAGCACTGCATTTTACTTGTGAGATACTTTCATTTCCTCAAAAAAGAAAGACCCCCCAACATCATTAAATGCAATGCCACTAACATATGACTTAGCATCTTCAAATTCATGTTTCTTCTCAACCAAAATATTAGTAACAATCTAAAAATCAAGATCCAGCAGAAATTATATGGCTTATATATTTTAAATAATAAGGAAATTTGATCTCTCAAGTACTAGCATGGATTAAGTTCTTTTATACTGCCCACTTGACATTTTGGGCATTATGGGGTGACTTATATTTGACAAATTGAATTCTTTTGAAAATTAATTTGTTAAAAATCACTGAAACAAGTTTGTTCTAGGTTTTCTCTTTATGATCTAAAAGGTTATGTTTTGGTTTGTTCAGGTAAAGCAAAAAGCCCTTGTTTTGCTGGAAATGCAGACCTTCCTCCGGAAGAGAACTGAGGATGATGATAAGGTGCAAGCGGACATTGAAAAATGTCTCCAGGAAATCCACTTGTAATATGACTATTGATTCTTTCATTCACATTCATTTAGACCTATTTGAAGTCTAATCTAGGGTTTTTAAGATGAGAGAAAGTCTCTAATACAAAGGAGACTGGCATTGGCTTCCAATGGGTTTTTATCCTGGAACTACCCTTCATCATTATGTCAATGAGTTTTGAAAACCCTAAAAACAGATATCACATTTTTAAAATCACATATCCTAGGCTAGGACTTCTCTGCTTTTTCTTATTCACTTTTTTGTAAATAGGCATCATTTGAAAGTTTTTCTAATGTTCACATCTGTTCTTTATAGAAGAAAATATAATCTCTGGATTTTTTGGCTAACACTGGTTAATAAAAATAATCATCAATCTGAAGCATTGATTAAAGATCTCTTATGCATCTGGCACTATGCTAATGCTAGGAAAACAAAGATAAATATGAAAGAGTATACAAGAAACTGTCATTCTCTTGGGCAAGATAACATGTAAACAAGTACATACAAAAGAAAGAGATGATAATTTCATGGGGATCAGGAAAGCCCTTAGCCAGAAGATTGGATTTTAAGCTAAGCTTTGAAGTAAACTATTAATTCTAAGAGGAGGAGGTAAGAAAAGAAGTATATTCTAGATAATAGTGATAGCACCTGCTCAAAGGTTAAGAGATAGAATACATCATGCAAGATAGACAAGAAGAAGGCCAGTTAGCTGGACCTTGGAGTATATGAAGTAATACAAAATAAGGAGTCAGGTTATATGAATGCAAATTAATAGAATCATTATACATAATAGTAAATTATCCTAGAGATAATAGCCAACAGAATTTACTGAGTGGGGAGTGACACATAGAGTGTTTCACCCTTTAAACCACTTGCCATCAGACAACTCATCATTTAACTGAACGTGTACTTTCCAAAATTATCAATGTCCTCTTAATTACCTAATCCAGTGGTCTTTTTTCAGTCCTAATTCTTCTTGACCACTCTGTAATATATGAAATTGCTGATGATCCTTTCCTCTTGGGCATTAACTCCTATCTGGGTTTTGTCACATTACTTTCCTAATTATCTAGGAATTCCTTCTTCAAGAATATTACTTTGGGAAATGTATGGTGGATGGAAATGAAAGATATTTTAGGCAGGAAAGTTAGGAAGATATAATAGGCCAGGATGTAGTCTAGATCCTGAACTGAAGTAGTAAGTGGGAAGAAAGAAATTTTTGTAAATGGACATTTGTCTCCTCTAAAGAAAAACTGCCCTAGAAAACAATCTAAGAATCACAAGAATATCTGCAAATCATGACAAAAACAAAAGCCTGAACACAATATTTTTTAATTCTAATGAAAACTCACCAAAAATATCAGAAATAGAAGGCAAAGTAAAAGTAGATAGAATCTATTGGTCACCTTCGGAGAGGAAAAAAAAAACCTAAAATGAAAACTACTAGAAATATCACTGCCAAAATCCAGAGCATTCAGATTAAAATTTTTTAAATACTTTAAATATCTAGAAAGAAAAAATTAAGTAGCAAGGAACCCATTAGGAAGAAGACTTGGCAGCTGGTACTACAAAGGAAAGGCAACCTTAAAATATAATATTCCAAAATGCAAAAGATAAAGGTTTACAAACCAAAAAAAGTTTTCCACTTGGGAAAACTGAGAATAATTCTAAAAGAGAAAATGGACAAAATACTTTCCAAGTATTGTTGGTGAAAGGAGCAGAACTGAATAGAAACTTTGAATTTCAAACACAAAAGTCAAGTGAAACCAAGAAAAGTAAGAACAACTGGTAAAGACTGATGAGGAAGTATTTATAAGGCAAAAAAAAAACACCTTAGGATTCTAATTCTTTATAGGAACTAAATAAAACAAAGCTGAAGGTAGTTTTGCCTTATTTTTATGATCTTAAGTAGAGCAAGAAAGGGAAAGAAAATGAATATGTTAGGGAATAAAGTAGAAGAAAGGGAGTAGAACATACTGTTTTATGTAACTGGGGTTCATGAGTCAGATTATATAAACTAGGAGGAAAGAGCAGAAGAAGTAGGCATCACATGAATTGAAGACAGTTTAGTGTAGAAAAAATATTACATTCAACAAAGAAATGGGAAGGAACTGGAAGAGGGGAGGGGGGGGAATTAAGAAAAAGAATAGAATAAAAGAAGTATTACTCACAACCAAACAAATTCAACTAGGAAGTCCAAGTAGAACATGAAGAGGGAATTGGAAGAGTAAAAATCTGTGATAAAGGTCTGAATAAGAACAGAGGCAATGGAATATAAGCAGTTTCCTCACTAGTGTTGAGTACAGTCTTCTCTACTAACATCTTCTTTGTACAAAGGGGCAGTGGCAGGGGAGAGGTAGGGGGGAAATTTTAAAAGGATAAGATGAGGAAAATATACAACTAACAGTCAAAACCATGAATGTAAATGGGACCTACTCTACTTCAAAAGAGAAGAAAAGAGAATGGATTAGAAAACAGAATCAAATAATATGCTATGTACAGGAAACATACTTTAAACAGAAATAAGAGGCTGGAGCAAATCTATTTATTATTCCTCAGATGATCTTTAAAAAAAAGGATAGTAAGTAACCATGATTACATCCAACACAACAGTAAAAATATAAATAATTAGAGGAGATAAACAGGAAAATTATATGATGCTTAAAGGCAACATAGATAACAAATTAATACCAGTATTCAATATATAGAGGTATTGAGTTACATAGCATCTAAATACTTAAGTGAAAAGTTATCCATTTAAAGGGAGAAATAGAGAGGAAGACCATTATAATTGGTGATCTCAATTTACCTTTTTCAAAGAGGTAAATTAAATTAAAAAAAAAAAACAGAACAAAGGACCTGAATAGTTTTTCAAGTTGGATACAGGAGAACTTTGGTAATTACAGAAAGTTAATTTATAAGTATAACTTAGCTGTTCATGGAAGCTTTATAAAAACTGAGCAATTATTAAGGCCTGAAAATCTCACAAATGTAGGAAAGCATCAATATTAAGCACACCCTTAATCGAATCCAACACAATAAATATTATGTTCAATAAAAAGAATTTTAAGAAAGGAATGAAAATTAATTGGAAACTAAATAACCTAATCCTAAAGAATTGGTGAGTCAAAGTAAGAAATCATAGAAACAGTCCCTAATTTTATTAAATTAAATGACAATAATAAGATAACATCAAAATTTTAGGGATAGCCAAAGTAGTCTTAAGGAGGAAATTTATATTGATAATCGCTTTCATTAGCAAAAGAAAGAAGAGAGCAGGCACATAACGAAAACTAGACAAGCAACACATCAAAAATATCCAAGTAAACACCAAAGCAGAAAATTTGAAAAATCAAAGAAAAATGAATAATTAATTGATAAATACAATTCAGATGATTTTTAAGGGGCAAAGCTAATAATAAAAAGCTAATCTGATTTTCAAAGGGAATTTGGCTTTGAAAGTGAGGCGAGATATGAGATGATATGTTGAGATTAAAGTCTAGTGAGGAATTTTTAAGGATGGGATGTCATTTTGTATAGCACTTTGAAGTTTATAAAGCATTTTTCTTATAACAATTCTCTGCAGTACATAGGACAAGTATTCTCATTTTATACATAATAATAATTCACACTTAAGTTGAATACTTATCCAGTTAATTTAATGTAGATTGCCAGTAGAATTAAAGTCCATCTACTTTTTAAAAATATTTGGTCCTAAATTATTAATGATTTGCCTCAACTCTACTGTGTAGATATCATTCTAGTTGTCATTACTAATATGGGATCCTCAAATTAATCATTAGTGCTTCACTATTACACTTGTACTTTGTGAAAAAAAGGGATAAGCAAAGCAAAGCTTTCAGTATAATATATCCTTTATAGCATTTTCTCTATTCTTCAGATTTACTTTATTTTCATGTAATAATACCATTAGATCATTACTGTTTTTTAATCCTAGCGTAAGATTTTGTGAACCCATTTTTCTTTACACAATAACTTAGCCAGCCTAAGTATAATTGGAAGAAATATTATAACTATTTCCATGTGAAGCTGATCAGTGGGGAAATGGTTACCATATCATTCAGTGTCTAGTTTTGGTAGTAAACTATCTAATTGTGACCTTCTTTTTAGATTGTTTTTAATATATCAAATTAATAAAATATAGAACACAAAGAGAACAATAATGGCTTCTCTTTTTCTAAACTTAGATTACAAGAAGAGAAAATGAATTATCAGCTGAATTCAACAATTCAAATCTTGATTACACAAGGGCAAGTGGAACTGGAAAATTTCCATTTTGTTTTAGATTTCACAGACTCCATTCTCATTAACAGGGTTTTAATTGAAGACATAAATTCTATAGTCCGGGTAATTATTAATTTTCAAAAAAGAAAAAATTATAATTGTTATGCAAAATAAGTTTAAAGTATATTCTCCTTAACTAGTTCCCACCCATTTTCCCTACTTTCTTTAAGGCTTTTATTGCATATTACCTTTATTTCTATATTACCAAGTTTACAAGTATATACAGTATTTCTTAGCTATGTAAAGAAGAGGTACATTTTTAAAAATTCTTTTCATGCTTGGTCATCATAATTACACAACCTTCAGTTTCATTTCTGTCTTCTTTCCATTAACATCAGTGTAGTCATTGTTTATACACTTTTTTCTGGTCTAATTACTTGACCCCATCAGTTTATATAAATCTTCCTATGCTTCTCTGAATTCTTCATATTCATTTTTTACAGTATAATAGCATTGTTCTCATTTACCACAAATTGTTTAGCCATTTGATGGTCATCCACTTTGTTTCCAATTCCTTGGTAGCACTAAAAAGGTTACTATGAATATTTGATTGTATATGGATTTTCTTTCTTTGTCCTTCTTGAGGTATATGCCTAACAATGAAATCTCAAAGTCAAAAGGTATAGATATTTTTTGCTATTTTCTTAATTACAAATTACTTTCTAGAATAGGTAAACCAATTCATAACTCCACCAATGCATTTGTTGGCATCTTTGCGAATTTGCTAGTTGTAAAGCAAAACCTCAGATTTTTTTTATTTATATCCTTTTAATTTATGCATGATTTGGAACAATCTTTCAAATACTTGTTAATAGATTACAATTCTTTTAGGAAATGTCTTTTCACTTCTTTTGACCAACTTATCCACTGGGAAATGAGTCTTTTTTTTAATTTTGAAAATTTTTATTTAATTAATTTAGAATATTTTTCCATGTTTACAAGATTCATATTCTTTCCCTTCCCTCCCTCAACCCCACCTCTTGTGGCTAACACACAATTACACTGGGTTTTACATGTGTCATAAAACTTATTTCAATATTATTGATATTTGCACTAGGGTGATCATTTAGAGTCTATATCCCCAATCATATCCCCATCAACCCATGTGATCAAGCAGTTGTTTCTCTTCTGTGTTTCTTGGGGAATAAGTCTTGATCTTATACATTTGTGTTAGTTCCTCAGGTGTTCTGAATATTAGATCATTTCCCCAAATCAACAGCTTCCCTTTTTATCCTAACTGCATTGATTTTGTTTGTGCAAAAGCTGTTCAGTTTCATGTTAAGAAAATTATTTATTTTTCTAATCATCTCTTTCACTTAAGAATTTTCTCCCTACCCATAGTTATAAAGGCCTCAGATCACATTCACATCTAATTTTTTTCATGACACAACCTTTATTACTCAGGTTAAATGCCATTTTTGAGCTTGAAATATATCATTGGTTTAAACCTCATTTCTGCCAAAATGCTTTCTACTTTTCCCAGTAGTTCCGCTTGAATGTTAGGAAACCAGAACCAATATTTTTTGTTGAACAATTAGGAAAGAGAGACTTTTCCAAATAATTTATATTCTCAAGTTTATTTAACAGTGATTGTTGAATTATTTGTTTTTGAGTCTTTTCTTATCTTGTCTGTTCCATCATTCTACTCTTCTAGTTTTTTAAACAAGTATCACATAGTTTTGATAATTACTGCTTTATGATAGAATGTGATCTCTAAGTGTTATTCCCCCTTTGTTTTTGCATTTTCCACATCAATTCCCTTGATATTCTAGACCTTTTCTCAATCAGTCAAGAAGAATTTAAGTATTTACTATGTTCCAGGCACTATGCTAAGAGGTGGGAATGCAGATAATGGTAAAAATATGCCATCACATTTCACATTTTAAGTGCAGGAGACAAAATTAAAATAACTAAGTACACATATGATATATACAGTGTAAATGTAAGGTTATCTCAGAGAGAAGGCACTAGCAGTGGGTGGAGCAAGAGATATCCTAAAAAAAGATGAATTTTGAACTGAGTTTTAAAAAGAAGTAGCAGTTAAGAGGTTGAAATTAGGAGGAAATCATTCCAGGCACTGGGAAATAACCAGTGAAAAGGAACAGAGACAGGAAATAGAGTGTCATATACAAGGAATAGCAAGTTAGCCAGAAGAGTTCTATCATGGAGCAAGTGGAAAGTAGTCAAGTATGAGAAGATTGAAAAAGTAGGAAGGTAACAGAGGATTTTATTTTTAACACTTGAGATAACAAGAAAGCCACTAGAATGGTCTGAGTGGGAGTGGGGAAGATGACATTTTCAGAAAAATTTCATGAAAATCACTTTGGCAGCTGAGTAGAGGGCAGATTGAAGTGAGGAGAGACTTGTCTTCTAGGTCTATAACCTCGGAATTCTCCTTGATTTCTCACTATCCTTCCCCCATATAGCCAGTCAATGGCCCAATTTTGCCATTTCTATCACAACATGCCCCACCTTTTTTTTTCAACCCTTACCTTCCATCTTAGAATCAATACTTTGGTTCTAAGGCAGGTAAGGGCTTAGGCAATGGGGGTTAAGTGACTTGCCCAGGGTCACACAGCTAGGAAGTGTCTGAGATCAGATTTAAACCCAAGACATTATACATCTGAGTCTGGTTCTCAATCGACTGAGCCACCTACCTTTCCCCATCATGCCTCATCTTTGATCCCTTCTCTCTACTCAGACTGTCCACAACCTTAGTTCAGGCCCTCATTATCTACTGCATCTCCTATTTAGCCTTCCCTTCCTCATTAGTCTCTCTCAAATCCATCCTCCATACATAAGCCAAAGTGATGTTCTTAAGCCCAGATTTCACTAGGTCATTTCCTACTGTAAAAATTAAATTAGTTTCTCTACTAAAAGTATTATATTTTTAGAGGTTTATTAAAGATTATTAGAAATCAAGGAAATAAGAAAAGCACATGTCTAGGGCTGAATAGCCCATTCACAGCCACTTACTCTACATCTTGAGAGACACCTGTGCTTAGAAGCGGAAGCAGCAAGAGCAAGTAGGCTGTACATCAGTTTAAATACAAATTTTGTTCTCGGCCCAGGTGGGGATTCAGGTGAGATTCTAGGGAATTCTGGGAACTGACAAGGACTTCTAGGGATTAAAGTCTGGTTCAAATCTCCATTTTTACACTACTCAATAGATCTAAGTGGTTTCTCTATTATCTCTAGGCAAAAAATAAAAATAGCTGTTAGTCTTTCAAAACACCTCTTCCCAACCTCACTATTATATTCCCACTTTCTGTAATCTATGACCCAGACAAACTGGTCTTCTGTTTCTTACACAATATAGCCAACACCTCCCAACATTTTTCTTGAAGGAAATATTTATGATATAAAGGCATGAAATTTGTTAGATTCTAAGTCTTTGTCTTGTCTCATTTCTTACTTCTTAATCATATTTTCCAACTCAATCAGACATTTATTAAGTACTTACCAGCTGCTGAACACTATACTAAGCACCAAGAATATAAGAAAAAGTCATAAACTTACTCTGCCCTCAAGGAGCTTCCATTAAAATGAGGGAGACGACATACACATATATGTGCATATACAAGATACATACAGAGTGAATACAAGGTAATTTTAGAGTGGAAGGCTGTAACACCTGAGGGATCAGGAAAGTTCCTAGGAAGAGAGAGAGTAAATGTGAAGGCACAAATTGGGATATAGAACATTGTGCATGAGGTACAGCAAGTATACCCTTGTGGGAAGTGCCAAATGGAAGATTGTATTCTTTTGACCCTAGAGACAACAGGAAGCTATTGGGAGCTTGAGTGAAGAAATGACACAGAAGTGAACTTTAAGAAAACCACTTTGATAGTTATATGGGGGAGGGGGAGAGATTAGAAAGGAAGAAATTTATGGAAGGCAGTCCAGGTTAAGAAGATGCTGAAATAATCTAAGTGAAAGGTAATAATGGTCTGAACTAGAGTAATTATGTGAATGGAGAGAAGATGGATAAGAAACATTGTGGAAATGGCAATTACAGGATTTTGCAAATGATTTGATGTGGAATATAAGCAAGAGAGAAAAATTAAAAAATAATCAGCAGGTATTTACTAAGTACCTGCTATGTGCCAGATATTGTGCTAGGAGCTAGAGATATAAAAATGCTGAAAACATCTGCACTGACAATGAACTTATATCCTAATGTGGAAAATACAAATACATATAATACATATATGTAACAAATATAAAGTTAATAAATTTAAAATCCACAAAGTAGTTAAAATACACAGTTGTTTGGAAGAGAGAAAACTAAGAGTTGGGGACAATTGGGAAAGGCTGGCATCAAGGTTGCAAATTTAGGTGATGTAAAGAATGGTAGTGCCTTTATAGTCACCAGGAAGCTAGAGGCAGGACTGAGAGATAAAAATTCTATTTTTGACATGTTGAATTTGAGATGCCTACAGGACATCTGTTCTTTCCCTATGTCCTAAATGTAAGACTGAAATTAGAGTAATCAAATGTATGCTAATTCCATTTGAAAGGTCTTAATTTGGATTTCCTTCTGAATTTCTCCACTTCCTTATATTTTGCAATATACTGATATAGAGGCTAAAATTAACTTCATATTGGTCATTTTTATCATGAGCATTATATACAGTATCACCAAGTATACAATGAAATGTTTATCTGGATATACAATTAAACCAACTCTGCCAATTTCTTTATTTTCTTCTTCAAGAACAACTTGTGGTCTATCCCTTCCATTTAGCTACAATTCTCTTTATCTTCTGATTTTGTTTATAGTGAGAATGCTAATTGGCAGAATTCATTATACAGTTCACTTGCTGATCACTGGACAAGAATCTCATAGTTGTTAGAGAACTAATAGCTAAGTTAATGATCTTTTTTCTCCCCACCACTCTGTCAAAAAAAAAAAAGGATAGCATTGGGAATTATTCTGTAATTTTTTTCCTTTCATGGGTTGCCATGACTAAGAAATTAGTCAATTTTCTGATGGCAAGCTTCTCTGTATTTGTCCAGATTAGTTTCCAAAACAAAGACAAAAATCAATTGAGGAAAGTATTTTAAAATTTTCCAGAACTGCAAAACTTGTCAGAGCATTTGCTCTACTAACATATCCTTCAAGCATTCACAGTGGCCTATTTCCCCTCAATTAGGCATCTGGGTAAGGTTGCGCTTGGTCTGAACAATTTAACATAGCACAGTGGATGGTCATTGGTGACCCAGGAGATGTACCCTGGAAATAGAAAAGAGAGGACCATCTCAATTTCATTTTCCACCAGACTGAAACTATTTTTATCCCTAACAGTTAAATTTCCCATTAAACTGGCATATTTTCAATTCTATTAATCTTTTTCGTTAATTCTTGTGTGTGTGTGTGTGTGTGTGTATGTGTGTGTGTGTTTTTCTGTTGGTTTGTTCCTTTCCCAAGTCCTTTTGATACAATTTCAGGTCGTTTTATTTTTTTTCTTTCTTGCATTTAAGTGCAATGAATTTGCCTCTTAGTATTCCTTTAGAACAATCTCATAGGTTTTGAAATATAATGTTGACTATTATTATTTTAATATATTTTTATAATTTCCTCTTTCAACCAGTCAATATTTAATAGTTAGTTTTCAGTTCCCTAACACTTCTTTTTTCATCACATCAATATTATTTTCTCACAATGTTTGATTGTGAATAGAGAGAGCTAGCCATGGAGCCAAGAAAACCTGTATTGCATATATTTTCTCTCTGACATATCCTGGCTGTGTGACCCTGGGAGTAAGTTATTTAATGTCTCAGAGTCCTAGAGCAACTTTCTATTATTATAAGCTGTAGAGAGAATACTGGCCTGAATTGGTATACAAAATTTCTTTATACAGAATTTCCTAATATCAATAAAATCACAGATCCAGTCCCAACTCTTTGTTACAATAGGGTTTATGTATTTAGAGAACAAAATTTTTGCCTTTCTATGGATCAATTTTTGGGTAATGTAAATACTTGAGGAGGAAAAAAAGGCATAATCTTTCCTTTCTCATTAAGTTGTTTCCATATATCTCATATATTTTTGTTTAATACTCTTTTCAGTTATATAATTTTTGTTAGATGTAGTAATAAGATGTTCAAATCTTTCTCAGCTTTTTCAAAGTCAGTTATCCATATATTTAAAGTTGATACATTTCATTTTGTATGGACTCATTTAGTAATATAACTGTTGCTATCTTTAATATTTTCTGGTTTGAATTAAACTTTGGCCTATATCATAAATATCTCTCCTACTTTCTGTAGTTTGGATGAACATTTTCATTTTGATCACACTGAAGACTTTCATTATTAAATGTGTTTACTCTTAGAGTCTGCTTCATTTATTTAGTGACTTTTGCATTTTATGGGGAAGTTAAATTCATTTGCATTTAGAGTTGTAATTGTTAGGCTTGTTGTTTAGTCATTCTTTTGGAAAGGAATAAACGGTTTCTTATAAGAGCATTTATTATTAACCCCAAAGTTAACAGAACCACTCTAAATAAAGTTCTTCTCATATGTCATCTTAGATATGTCTGATTCTTCATGACCCCATTTGGAGTGGGTTTTTTTTTGGTAAAGATACTGGAGTAATTTGCCATTTCATTCTCCAGCTCATTTTACAGATGAGGAAACTGACACAAATAGGGTTATGACTTGCCCAGAATCACATAGCTATTAAGTGTCTGAGGCCAGATTTGAAGATGAGGCTTCCTGACTTCAGACCTGGCACTCTATACATTTTGCCACCTAATTGTTCCAATAATTATGTAGGTTACCTTAACTTGGGCTTCCCCAAAAGGAGCTTTGGTTTGTAATTATACTGCCCAGTCTTATCTTTTTTTTCCCTCCTACCCTCATCTATTTCTCTGAGATATCTTTCTAAAAACTTTTAGTGATTCAGTCCCCAATCGAAAAAGCAAAAATGCCCTGAGAATTCTCTTTGGTTTTAATACCTATTTGACCTCAATTATTTTTTAAATTTTATTTTTTTAATTTTTTCCATGATTAAATGATTGTTATTTCTCTCTCCCCCTTCCCTCTCCCCTCCTGGAGTTGAAAAGCACTTCCACATATACATATAAAAACCTATTTTCGTATCATTCATTTTTGTAATAGGTCCTCAATTATTTTAAATATTTTTCTTTTTGGCTAAAAGGCTCCTTTGTTCTATGGAGACTTTTTCAAGTGGGTACCTCTGTGTAAATTTGCAAAGTCTGATTGCTTCTCAAATATCTTCTTTCCTGCCATGACAAAACATGCCTAATTCTTCTGAGTAGATAATTCTGAGTCCATAGTCTACATTTCTTATTTTGTACATTCTGTATTCCAATTTATCTAGTCCTCTTTGAAAAAATGATTCTTACTGTTGTTCCTTAGTAAATTGACTTTTATGCTACTTCTAGCAGTTTACACTATTTCTCCCTTTATTATAATGTTGAGATTTAATCATAAAATACATAGGAGGATTGAATCTTGATTGCTTTCTTTTCAGCATCCTGTGCCTTTTGCTATATTTTTGCTTATATGCTTATGTTTTGCTGCTTGTTTTCACCAATTTTTTTCTAATTATTTCATGAATTATTCTATCCAAGTTTTTTTTGGTTTTTCTATTTCTCTTGGAGATAACTGATCCAAAGACTACTGTGTCCTCTGGGTCTGTCATTGACTTTGTGGTTTTCCAACAACTTGAGATTAATTTTGTGGTTTTTAAGAGTACATATTTCCTGTTACTCTGCTTTAGGCATAATTTTTTCTGATATAGTAAATCAATTCTTTGCTTTTGTGGATTTCCTTAGACTTTTTATTGTATTTTTCTTTTTGGTCATGTTTTAGCATCTTTTAATCTTGAATTTCTTTGAGCATTTTTTTGTTTCCTATAACCTTTTTTTTTTAAATTTAAGCTTAAATTCTTTTAAAGTAATACTAATTCTTTATCTTCTTTGAATATATCATTTGTTCAATGGAGGATTTCTCTCATGATATCTTGCATTATTTTTTCATTGCTTCTGATACTTTATTCATTTGCTTTAGTATATTATCATTCTTTGATCTCATTTAAAAATTTTCTTCTGTGTCTGTGTGTATGTGTGTGTTTTAAAGTCATGTTTTTTTTTTTTGTGGGGTTTGTGAGAGCCTTGATTTCCTTTCAACTTTTTCACTCTACCTTCCTTCAACTTGTTTTGTACATGTATTCTCTGGGTTAGTCTATTTAGAATGATATGACATAGTATGTTTAGAAAATCAAGGACTATTCCAAATCATTAAGAGCCGTGTCTTCATTCTTCGAATTATTCTTTTTGTCACTGAAGACTAGTTTTTAATGTACTTTCAGGAAAACTGAATTTAGTTTTATGTCAGAATTTTTTTGTAAATATATGATGACAACAAGTAAAGGGCAAGCACCCAAGGCTTGAGGTGGAGTTGGCAGAACCATAAAAAAAGCATTCCATTTCTTTCTGGAAGTCCATCGCTTCTCATGAAAAAGCTATTCAAGAATTTCCTCTCTGGTTCTACTGCTTGCCTCCCCTTTTCCTCTATCTCTTTCTTAGATTGGGGTATAAAAAATGGTGAGATGATATTCCAAATTGGCCTGGAAAGGAAAAGTTTTTTGATGTAGGATCCTGGTGAGAAAAACTGAGATACTGTGAATTGTGAATTACAATGCATAAGCTTATGGTATGTGAACTCTCAGAGAAAATTTTCACTATCTCATATTGTAAATTACAAACCCAATAGGAATCTGCTATATGACTAAGAGCAATAATACTAGTAGTACCCAGTGACTTCTGCAATAGTATTTCTGAGGGGAATCTATATTTATAATGACTGTTGCATTGTAATATTAATTAGATCTTTTTCTGCAAAAGAATTATATTTTAAAGTTTTACATTTTATGTAAACTAAATATTGGAATGTTTTTGGTTTTGTTTTTTAACAAGACCCAAGGTCAAAAGAAAATTGCCAGCATGATAGAAAGTAAAAATTTTCACAATGGGATAACTCAGATTGAATGGGAACATAAGAAAATGGAGATGGAAATGGAAGATTTAAACCAAAAGGCTTGGGATATTCAGATACTGTTTCTTTCAAAAGAACGTCAAAAGGTAACTACTTTTCCAAGTATATGGTGTTTTGTACCATCCATATCTGCATTTTACAAAACATCTTCTGATTATCATAAATACATCCTACAAATCCCTGGATTATGGGATATAGATAATAATAGGGATATAGATCATATGAATTATTAAATGGAAACCATCATCACTATATCTATATACATCTTAAAGTAGTTCTGTAGAACTATGAAATGGCAACGAATATCTTTAAATACAACAATAATGACACATCAATAAGCATTAAATGCCCACTGATCTAGAAAGGCCCTTGAGATACAAAGATTGAAGTCAAACAATCTTCTTCCTCAAAGAGCACACATTCTATAAGGAGAATCAGAATATACATAGATCTATACAAACTGTATGCAAAATACATTGAGGAGATCAGAAAAGGTCTTACAAAGAAAATGACACTTGAAGAAAAATAAGGATTCTAATAGTCTGAAGTGAGGAGGAAAGTACATTCTAGGCATGGAAGGACAAGCAGGTGCAAAGACTTGGGGATACAAAATGTAATACTATTTATGAGGAATAAGAAAGTTGAATGTACCAGAAAGTAGAGTAATGCATAAGGAGAGTAGCAAAGAACATAGAGCTGGGTAGGTTGTGAAGGACTTTAAATGTCTTGGGAGTTTATGGTTTATCCTAAAAGTAAGAGGAACCTTTGGAGTTTATTGAGAAATGACATTCAGGCCTGCACTTTAGGAAAATTACTCTGGCAGCTCTATGGATGAGGCAGAGATATCATGCATGATAAGTCAGAAAAACAGGTAGGATGAGATCCAAGAAAGAACAGTGTCAACAAAATCTCAACAGAAATCATATCTAGGAGGAAGGGGTGGTCAACTCTGGCAAAGACTTCACACAGGTTAAGAAGGAAATAGATTGAGAAAAGGTCATCAGATTTGTCAATTAAGAGATCAGTGGTAACTTTGGTGACATCAATCTGTTAAGTGATAAAATCTGAAGCTATATTGCAAGGGATTGAGAAATTAAAGGAGAGGAAATGAGGCATCCATTATCAATTGCTTCTTCTAGGAGCTTGACTAGGAAAAGGTGAACATTAATTAGAGAGGGTAATAGTTTCTGGTAAAAAAAATTTTAAGTTTAAGAGAATACTAGGTATCTTTTTAGGTAGTAGAAAAGGAACCAATAGAAAGCAGAAAAGGGAGGAAGATGATTGTGGAGGCAATGTGAAGGGAAAGACAGGAACAATGTGATCAAGGAAACAAATATAAAGATTAGCCTTGACAAAGAAAAGTGCCATCTTATCATCTGAAACTGGAATAAAGGTGGAGAGAATAAGAATGTCAAGGACTTATAAAATGCAAAGGAAAAAAGAGGAAGATGAATGGTCTCTATTTTCTAAGTAGAGTATGAGTCAAGGTCCTTAGTTGGGGAGCTGGTGGGGGAGATACCAATAGAACCTTGCAGAGGACAGAGAAGATTTAGAATAGTCATGTTTGAGAGTTAGATAGAGAATCAATGAAGGAGAAGTCAAAGGACTCTCTATATGCAATGAGAACAAATTGAAATTAAATAACACAAATTTGTTCAGTTCAAATATGTGACTTTCTCAAACTCTATTTGGCAGTTTGTAATTAGAAGGAGAAAAGGAAGATGGTAGGAGTAATACAAGGTTGTGGTTTGTCAAAGCATGAGCAGCAATAGGATAAAGGAGATAAGGATTTGAGAGTAGAAGATAAGAGATGAGTTAAGCTGATTAAAGCAGCGGTTCTCAACCTCTCAATTTGTAGCAATGAGAATACATAATGCATATCAGGTATTTACATTCCTAATCATAACTGTAGCAAAATTACAGTTTTGAAGTAGCCACAAAAATAAATTTTTGGTTTGGGGTCACTGCAACATGAGCAAGTGTATTGCAGGGTCACGGCATTAGAAAGGTTGAGGACCACTGAACTAAAGGGTGTATATTAGAAATGGTTAAATTGAAACCAGAGCAGGGGTGATGACTTGGGAAAGTAGTAACTGTGAAGGGATTAAAGAACAAAGAGTAGTTTTGGAAAAAGAATATGTCACAGGAAAAGACTGAAAGATAGCAATTTATAATATATTAATAAAATAATAAACTAGTAAATGGTCACATTAGTGATTTTACAGTGGCATATATAAATAAAATAAGTGAAATACTAAATTTGTTACAAGCCAAAATAACAAATGAGGTTTTCATATATACTAACCTCATTTTTCTTTCCCACTAGTTCCTAAAGGAAGCAAACTATGAGATCCTAGTGGGCCACGAGATTTTTATAATGGAGCAGACTCTTGCTAATATGGAAAAAGTAAGACTAAACCTTACTAATCGTGTTTTACTTTCAGAGTTGTCTTATTATAGTATTAGAAAATTGCCTGCAGTGAGGATTTTAAGTAATTTCCCCAAGGTAATATGTCAAAGAGAAGACTTGAACCAGACTAGGTCTTGACGCTGAGTCCAGCTCTTTCTCTACTATTCCAAGATGCATCTCTCTAAGATTGTAAGTGGCAGAGGCAATACCAACATGTATCAGCAGAGTAAGTTCCTTTATCTAGGAGTTCCTATGTCAATGAAATCATAGGTTCATAACTTCTAACCCAGATCCACTTGTAAGTTTTTAAATATTTTAGGTGTCAAAGTAAAATTAATGGTTTTAATTGCCTGAAATTTCAATTCATGTCCTCAAATATTTATTAAGTACTTATTTATAAATAAGGTCCTGTCTTAGGTGCTAGGGAGACATGGATGGAGAAAAAATCCAACCAGTCCTTGCTTTTGAGGAGCTTATATTCCACTGGGAATAAGGTAGGAGTAGGTGATAAATTATATATAAGATAATTTTAAGAGAGAGAGAATGCCAACAGCTTACAAGCAACAGTGAAGGCTTCATGGAATAAGTGACAATTGAATGGATCCTTGAACATAAATGAAGGTTCATAGAAGAAGAACTAAAAAAGAAGTGCATTCTAGGCACAGAAAATAGTTCCACAAAAATAGGGATATTTGAACATATAGGAGCACGTGAGAGGACCAAAACATAGAAAAAGAAAAGGATCCAGGTCAGAACTCTGGAGGGTACCCATGTTTATTTTTTTCACATTTTAATTTTTAGACTATTTTCCCATGGTTACATGATTCATGTTCTGTCCCTTCCCTTTTCTCTTCCCCCCCCCCAGAGCTGACAAGCAGTTCTACTGGTTTACACATGTCATTACTCAAAACCTATTTCCATATTATACATATTTGTAATAGAGTAATCTTTTAAAACCACAACCCCAAATTATATACCCATATAACCAAATGATAAATCATGTTTTTCTTCTGCGTTTCTTCTCCCATAGTTCTTTCTCTAGATGTGGATAGCATTCTTTCTCATAAATTCCATGGGATTGTTCTTGATCATTGTGGATACCCACACTTATAAGGCTGTGATTGGCATGTTATAAGCAGGAGGGAAGTAATACTAGCTGGGAATGGAAAACTACTAGAAGTGGCAGGGGAAGTAGAAGTCAAGGTCACAAAGAGAAGGGTGTCTTTGCAAGAAGAGTCACATTTTCCTTAAGTAAAGGAGGAGAGGAGAATGAACTAGGAGGAACTTAAGATACAGATTAGGGAAGGACTTGGCAAATAGAGTCCATTTTCTTAGTAATACAACATCAAAGAGTTGGGAGAGGGCTTAAAACAAAAAGCGAAAGTGTGATGATGAAAAAAAATCAATCAGGAGAATGAAAGAGATATCAATGAGGGTCCAATTGAGAACACAATGAACTTTCAGAAAGATTGTATAACTTCATTTAAGTATCCTATTATTTTAGGATATTATATATATATGTGTATATATAATATAGGAAATTAAATATCCTATAAGGGTTCAGAATATCTGGAAGAATATCAGGAAAGAACCTGGGATGCCACAGAGTTTTGAACATTGGCAGGAAATGAAGAGCAGATGAGATTGCAAACTGGGAAAGAGTTGAGGGAATGGAAACCATAAAGAGCTAAATTGGTTAACTTTAGTCAAGAGTAAGAAATCAGAGTAGGTAAAATCAGAGTAGGGTTGATGAAATGGGAGAAGAGACAGGGAAGAAGGCAGACAAATTCACAGAGAGGATAAAGAATATGTTTGGGAAGGATTGAGGGAAAAGGAGGAATTGAAGAACAGAAGATTATGGTTAGGAAAAAAAATGTCAGAAATCTGTGCTCATAGTCCATTACCAAGCCAAGAAATACAATAATAAACTACAGTGTCCTCAGCAGCTATCTACAACAAATGGCACATAACTGTAATTCATATCTTCAAAGATAATTAACTCATTATGCACTCGTTGTGCTATCTATAAAACACCAATTGGCTATCTATTTAATAGAGTATTTATAGTCTCTTCTATGCAGAGCACACAAAGGAAATGCTAAATGTTTGTAGATGATTAGTTTTAAAATTTTATTACCACAAAATCATTTTAGAGCTGATTAAAAAAACATGTCTTTTCTTATGTTTCTATATCCATGTTCATATAAAATGTTTTGGTTGCTATTAATGTCAGTAATAATAAGTCATAATCTAGGAATTGTTCATTTTTAACAGCATCCTTAAAGTAATAAGTTCCAATGCCTTTTTCTTATTTGCATTTTGGGGGAAATTATATAATTTGCAGACTCACAAAAGAGAGGTGGACTACTTCAAAAAATTACTCAAGCAACTGGGAAAATGTAGAAATAAAGAAGATGCAGCAAATTTTACTCTTTCTTGTGAACTACGAAATGAAATGGTGTCTCTCTGTGAAAGAAGAGAAATCTGTAAAACAATTGGTAAATTTAATTACCTTTGTACATTTAAAAAGTTGATGGAAGTTACATATCACAAAGTTTTATTATAGTAGTTCACAAAGCTCTTTGTATTTAAATTCTCCCCTTTTTTAATGGTTCTATTAATCCATTCAAGATAAATTATATTTTTCAGTAGTTTCAACCATGACCACACTAACTCTGTTTTTTTTTAAACAGGATCTCAGCTGACTTGTGAAAATATTGCCAACAAACGATATGAAGCTATGCTGCAGCAACAAAAGCTTATAGATGTTACAAAAATTCAGGCTGAACAGATTTCAATTCTGCAGGCAGAGGTTGAAAGACTAAGAATGAGAACATTTCCTGCACTCATTCAAATGTAGAAATACTGATAGAAAACAAGACATCACAATTTTTTAATTAGTTCTCATGCTTGAAATTTCTTTTCTCCAATGATAGAAAAACTAAATACTCTTAATTTACTGTCCTCTATCTCTGTCCCTTAATAGAAATCGTTGGTCCCTACAAAATTGTAGAAATAAAAGTTTTGTTCTGCATAAATAAGAGTGTCAAATACTACAATAATGTTCTTTCTAAAAGCAATGAACAAAATTTGCACTAAGATTATCAGGAAAATTTTAAAAAGTCTGTTCTATTAATTTACCTATAGATTTGGCATTTGTTTTTAAAAATAAAGCATGAAATATACATGGGCCCTCTTCCCTCTCTATATGTTGGTGGCTTCATTATGTCTCAGAGGTTTAATCATCATATCTATGCTGATGATTTTCAGAGCTAAATGCCTGATGTTAGATTTTCTCCTACGCTCTACAGACATATCACCAACTGCCTACTGGGTATTTCTAAGTAGACATTCCAGAAATATTAACACTCAGCATGTCCAAAACAATTTATTATATCCCACCCCAAAAAAACCTCTTAGCCTTCCTTATCAACTTTCTTATTTGTGTTGAGAGCACAACCATCCTTCCAGTTATGCAAGTTGGCAACCTCAGTGGGTCACTACTCACACTCATTCCACAGATCAAAGCAGTTACCAGGTCTTGTCAAGTTCTCACACACTCAGCACTCTAGCTTAGGCTCTCATAATCTCACAATAGCCTCCCACAAAATCTCCCTATTTCATCCCACCTCACTACACTTCATAGTCCCCAAAGCTGACAAAGAGATTTTTGTAAAATGCAGGCAAGTTTGTCACTTTTCTACTCAAATTTCATGACTATTACCTTTGAATCTAAAGGTCTTTTGGCCCTGTACACAAAAGACAAATTTTCAGAAGCCCTAAGGGAACCAGAGAACTACTTGTAAACTAGGAAGTCGTCTTAATATTCTCCCAAGTTCCTGAGGTCCTACCCAAGCTTGGACTTGAACAGAGAGTTGAGAGGGAAGTCATTTGTGGCCAAAAAATAGAGGTATCCCTGCCCTGCTACCTATGTAAAGAATCACCAAAGAACTATCATTTCTAATTTTTCTAAAATTTTCTTCATGTCCTTAACTTTTAATCTTTTGGTTATATTTATCTAGGTCTAAAAAAAGTATACTTAAATCTCCCACTACTATAATTTGTGCTTAATTTCCCTTTATTTGGTTCAGATGAAAGTCATGTTCATGTTATGCCTGTTTCCCACAACCCCTTCCCTTCATGTTTAAATATTCCTCATCTTATGAATCTCTATTATGTGACAATGACATCTCCTCCCTTCTTCCTCTTTTCCTCCCAAAATAATCCTCCTGTCCCTTCCTTGTGTCTTTGCTGGAGATCATCATCCAAAATAAACCCATTTGTAGGTCCTTTGTCATAGTTACCATTCTCTGTCATTTTTAAAGATATAAGAATTCTCATAAGACATTTAATATTTCCTAATAGCATGTAAACAATTAGTCCTCACATATCACATTTCAATGAAAACAAGTGTATCTTTCTATGTGTTTCTTGGCTCTTATTTCCATTTCAAAATGTCTACTCAGTTCTGGTCTTTTCATCAGGAATGCTTAGAAATCTATTTTCACTAAAGATGAATTTCTCTCTTCCATAGGATTATATTTTGTTTTGTCAAAAAAATTATTTATTTATAAGTCTTTATCATTCATCTTTTGGAATATCTTATTTCAAAGCACACCTTGAATGTATCAAGCTACCAAGCCTTAAGTGATACTTACTATGGGTTCGCAATACTTCATTTCTTTTTGACTCTTTAGGTTATTTTTTCTTTCATCTGGAAGCTCTATAATTTGGCTACAATTTTCCTAGGAGTTTTCATTTGGGGGGTTCTTTCAAGAGGTGACTAGTAGACTGTGTTTTCATTTTGCCCTCTACTTCTAAGGGTTTTTGGCAATTGGCATTTATAAATTATTGAAATATTACATCTAAGCCTTTGAAGAGGAAGTGAAAAGAAGTGATCATAATTGTCTAGTAACAATAATTCTTAGATTATCTCTTGCCCTATTTTCTAGATCAGTTATTTTTAATATATTTATTGCATTTTTCTATTTTCTAAAACATTTTATTTTAATACTCTTATGGTCTCCTCAAGTTGTTGATTTCAATTTGGCCCATTCTAATTTTTAGGACCTTTAAGTTCTTGGAACATTTTTTTTATTTTCTATTCTGAGATATTAATCCTTTTTGCCATTATTTCCTCATTAGATATGAAATTCTTTATGTTTCATTTCTTCTAGATTATTACTGTAATTTTTTGATCTAAGAGGTTTGTTTTTTTTTTTTCCTGAGACCCTACTTGATATTGTTGTAGAGTCCCTCTCTTCTTTGGCAAGCACAAAATACTACCTCATTCCAAGGTATTTCTTTATGGTATTCAATACTTTCCTGGTTTGCTCTCATAGAAGTCTAAGTGTCTGGGTTGGAGGGCTTGTGCCTGGTTTGAAGTCATTGTTGTTAGCAATTAAGAAGTCTTTGACAACCTTGGAAGGAGGTTCCATTAAGTAGTAAGAATGGGGGGCAGCTGGGTAGCTCAGTGGATTGAGAACCAGGCCTAGAGACTGGAAGTACTAGGTTCAAATCTGGCCTCAGACACTTCCCAGCGTGTGATCCTGGGCAAGTCACTTGACCCCCATTGCCTGGCCCTTACCACTCTTCTGCCTTGGAGCCAATACACAGTATTGACTCCAGGACGGAAGGTAAGGGTTTTAAAAAGAAAAAAAAAAAGAATGACTTTCATTAAATGATAAAACCACATTGGAAGAATACAAAATGACTGGAAGCAGAACAGATAAAAAAAGCTTGAAGTGATCAAGTGAGGGAATCTGAAACTTGTATCATGCAAGAAAGTGAAAAAGAAAAATAGAAAGAACAATCTCTGAACTCTCATATTAGACAAGAGGCTTTTAAGATAGACTAAAAAGGGAGATCCTCTAGGTTAGACTTTGTTGTTTGTCCTTTGTTATAAACCTAGAATTAACAACAAAAGCATATGCTTGTAGTTTTATAGAAGCAAGTATCCAAAATATGATGAAGCCTGGAAATTCACGTAGAGAGCAAATTATACTACCAGTAGGAATCTAAAAAGTATTGACAGGGATTATGAAGTCCTAGGGAAAGACTTAGAGATAAAAGTATTTTCACCACTGATGCCAATGCCAATCGAGGATAAGACATTTAGAAGAAAGAAAAAAATTTAAGAGAATACTTGGTTAAAAAGCTGGCGCCTAAGAAGAGGATGTATCTCTCATACCTTTAATGTAGGAATGGTAAGGCCAGATTTAAGTTGCAAGCCTAATTCATTGATCTCCTCCCTATTTTGTTGATATAGGCCCTCAGGGATATAAATTCCGCCCCCCCCCCCCAGTACTACTTTGGCTGTATCCCATAGATTTTGATATGTTATCTCCTCATTGTCATTCTCTTCAATGAAATCAGTAATTGTTTGTATGATTTGTCCTTGGATCTACCAGTTTTGAAGAATTAGATTATTTAGTTTCCAATTAAATTTGCCTCTCCATGAACCCTAATTATAATTTTTATTGCATTATGATCTGGAAAAGTTACAATTTTTTATTTCTGCTTTTATGCATTTGTTTGCAATGTTTTTATGCCCTAGTACATGGTCAATCTTTAAATATATACTGTGTGCTGCTGAAAAGGTAATTCCTTTTTATCCCTATTCAATTTTCTCCAGGTATCTATAAACTTTAATTTTTCTAACATTTCATTCACTTCCCTTACATCTTTATTTATTTTTTGTTTGATTTATCTAATTCTGAGAGGGTACAATTGAAGTCCCCCACTAATATCATTTTACTATTTCCTCCTTAAGTTCCTTTAGTTTCTCCTTTAAACATCTGGATGGTGTACCTTTTGGTACACAAATATTTAGTATTGAGATTACTTCATTGTTTATAGTACCTTTTAACAAGATATAATTTCTTTATCTCTTTTAATCAGATCAATTTTACTTTAGCTTTGTCTGATATTATGATTGCTACTCCTGCTTTTTTTTTTACTTTAGATGACGCATAATAATTCTGTTCTAACTTTTGACCATTATTCTGTGTGTGTCACCCTGCCTCAAATGTGTTTCTTGTTAACAGTATATCGTAGGATTCTGGTTTTTAATCCACTCTGCTCTCTGCTTCCATTTTGTGGGTGAATTCATCCCATTTACATTTACAGTTATGATTACTAATTGTGTATTGCCCTCCATCTTATTTTCCCTTTTTGATCCTGCTCTATTCCTTTTCACTCTATTCCTCCTCACCAATGTTTTGCTTTTTATTACCCCCCCACTTCCACTTTCCTCCAATTACCTTCCCTCCCTTGTCTTATTCTCCTCCTTCTTCTCTATAGAGTAATATAGAATTCTATGCCCCAATGAGTATATTTGTTTTTCCTTCTCTGAGCCAGTTACTATGAGGATAAAGTTTAAGCACTGCCCGTCAATACCCTCATCCTCTCCTCCCATAATAATTTTCACGCCTCTTTATGTTATATAATTTACTCCATTATATCTCTACCTTCCCTTTTCTGTCATTGCAATCCTCTTTTATATTCTTTGATTTTTTTTACATATCATATAATAATCAGCTTACTTCCCCACCTTCTTTGTAAGTATATTCCTTCTGCTCTACAACTAAGAATAATGTTTCAGAATTACTTCTACCCTCTTTCCATGTAGAAATACAAATATTTTGACCTTAATGAGTCCCTTACATTTTCTCTTTCTTATTTACCTTTTTAGGCTTCTCTTGGGTCTTGTGTTTGGACTTCAAATTTTTTGTTTGGGTCTGGTTTATTCCTCAGGAATGCTTGGAAATCTTCCATCTTACTGAATGTCCACTTTTTCCCCTGAAAGAATATACTTGGTTTTGTTGTATAGGTGATTCTGGGCTATAAAACTAGATGTTTCACCTTCCTGAATATCGTATTTCCTGGCCAGATTTAGAGTCTACTTATAATGAGCTGGTAAAGCTATATTGTCCTGGATATCTCGTAATCAGAAAGCTGGCACTGTAGGTGATTTCAGAATAACTTCCCTATGAGACAACCTCAAAACAAGAAATAAATCAAGTCTATAGTAATTAAAGTAGCATTAGAAAGAAAATATCCCAAAACTTCTATACGAGGTAAATCCTTCTGAAATAATCACAGAAAGCTGAACTCCAAGATAAGGAGTGGGAGGAATTGGGAAAGGAAGAATAGTTAAAACTAGGGAGGAGACTGGGAAGTTACTGTATATAGAACCAAAAGGGATGAAAGAATCCCATGACTGAGGGGAAAGGGCCTATAAACTGAGCTGGCGTTCTCTAAAATGAAGTTTGCCCCTAGCAGGTACCCAAAGGAGCCTTCATGTTTCTAAATCATGAAAGTTTAGGCTGTATAACTCCAAGATCTGGGTAGGAAAAAGACAAACCAACATGCCAGCAGCTATAGTAGAAGAGAGAAGGGACAAAGAAAAAGTGGGGCATAGTGGTACATGACCATAGTCCTTGCAATGGGGAGGCTAAAGCTAATGGATCATTTGAGCTTAAGAGTTTGGAGCTGCAGAACTAAAGCTGTTCAGGCATTCAAGCATTTGAACTAACTGTGGTACGTATAGTGTGAGCCCCCAAGAGTGGTGGGTCACCAGCCTCCAGCTGCCTTAAGATAAGTGAATCAGCCCAGGTCAGAAATGGAGCAAGTCCAGGTTTAGAGATAGCTCCTTTAAAAAGGAATCACCAACCACTATTACTCACCAATGCAATCCAATGCAATATTTATTAAGCACCTATTATGTGTCGGGGTCAGGTACTGTGGTAAGCACTGGGAATACAATAAGCAGTGAAATCAGGCCCCAGAATGGTCATTGCACTTCAACATAATATAATTTAATAAAACCTATGATGAAAAAGAATAATAATTTGGAGGGTGATCCCAAAGAAAATGAAATAACCAGCAAGGAATTCCAAAATGGTTTGAAACAAACTTTTCAAAGAACCTGAGTGATATTAAGTCAGAAATTAGAGATCTAGAATAAATGATAAACAACTGAACAGATAACTTAAACTACATGATAGAGTCCCTCAAAACAGCAAATGCTCTTAAAAGAAAGAATAGAATTGAAATTCAAAGATATAGAAGAAAATCTGTCAGAATAAAATAAAAAAAAAATGTGATAGGAGCTACACTGGTTTTCCATAAAGGCAAGAGGGCAAATAGGTCTGTTGATGGGGAGGAAAGATCAGGTCATAGAGCTTACACAATGCTACATTAATAGTTCTATCTGTGATTCCCATTGGGTCACAACTCTCACTCTCTCCTCCTTATTCCTGTTTTCCTTTACATACCAACTGTTTGTTATGTCAACATGTAAGCCAAGCTGATTATTTTAGGGGGATGGAGAAGTCATTTCAAAGCATAATCCCTTGAGGTTTAGAAAGGCCCAGCATAAGGAGAATGATTGTCAAAGACTGTCAGAGAAGATTGTCATTGGAAAGCTAGTTGTCTACCGAGAATCCCTTCCTGATTTAACTCATATGGTTGCCACAGTACCTGTAGGAAAAGGTGAGTAGTGTTTTAATATCCTTTTAACTTTGGTCTCCTATTAGTAAGGTTGATTTTAATATATTTTATGATCCCCATAGTGCTCCATTGCATTTTGAATCTCAAATCTAAATTGCTGGCCTAGATCAAACTGGCCCACAATGTCAAAAGATAATTTTCATATTTTTTTGCAATAAGATGGCCAGAACCTAAATTTGGCTTCTGGTGATAAAAACATTAAGATATATGAATACTCTTTATAGAATAAGGAGATAGTTCTCATTCACCCTAAAGAATTGGTACAATGTATTTTTGAGAAACTTGAAAAGATTAGCAAAAATATCCTTTGGGTCAACAAAATATTAACAGATTACAAAGGTCAGGTTAACAATACAAAGAAAGTGAAAATAAACGTTCTCTTTTACTAAGCAATTAGAGGCAGATATGAATGAGTTTTTGTTAGATGTTAAAGGCAGAAGATGAATGAATTTGTTAATCAAAAAATGAAAAGGACAAGGTTAGTAGAAACAGGGACTAATACTCTGACCTGTCATTTCTTTGTCAAATATGTTGGACTCTAAAGGAATTAGGATTATATGAGAGGAAAACAGAAATTGAAATAATTATAAATAGGAATTAGCATAATGGTAAAATAATCTCCAACTTATTATATTAATACCTCCCTCTCTTCCTTACTTCTCCCAACCATATAACTTCTGGGACAATATTCCCTGTGCAGGGGAAATCAGAGTGGAAAGGATTTGATATTAAGTAATTTTAATGAGCAAGGCAATGCACTCATAGAATGATTAATGATGTTGGTCACTTATAGAGTTCCATCTGTTGGGAGAGCTTAGTTAGTTTACTCTTGGAAAAAAGTATATTGAATCATTTGAAGGCTCCAGATGAGGATTGCCCTTTATCCCTTTTCAGGACAATAAAATAAAGAGTTCTTCATCTTTGACTGTTCAAATGAAATCCTGATGGAAGAAAACAAAATAAAGGATGGTTTAATGAAGTGAATTTATACCTTCTCTAATCTTCTAGACCAGTCAGTTTGGGATATAATTAGCACTTGCTTTCTGGGTTAGACACAACTTGAATGACCTCAGGCTTTAGTTAGGGGCCTTTTTCACCAGACCATCATATAGGCATGGGCAGATCAACTGGAAAAATATAAGCCGAAGCTGAGGGATGCCCCAGTTGTTGTCTGAGCAAATTAGGCTCTCCACACAAATAGGTGTTCTAATTATGATACTCACCACTATATTAGATGAGAAAAGGGGGATGGTCCTCTTTTCTGTAAGGAGCTGCAGGTATAGCCTTTGAAACACAGGATGAACAAGACAAATAAATGATACAGGGATATATAGGATTAGGAACAGGAATAGCCTTTCTGTCCTGCCAAAATTTAGGACTTCCCTGAAAATAGCCTCTATTCCACCTAGTTGTTCTTCTATTCAACTTGGTTTTTCAGAGCTACCCAAGTATTTATATCCAAATTTCAAAGACTTTTGGGTAAGTATTCCTAAAGAAAGAGACATGGTTCCCCAAGGTTCAGTTTGTTTTAAATGCAGGACTCTAGGACAAAAGGAGATGATATGACCAAGCTATTATGTTTCAAAATGGTGGAGGAGCTAATACCTAGAGCCAGGTTACTCTTAAACCAATGGTCTCTAAGTGCTGTTACAGCCATTTTTTACAGAGTTATTGGTAGGGAAACCACTAAGGAAAGGAGTCCTCTTGCACAGATGAAGACATTTGGGTCTCAGTTGTGGTGCCTGACAAGAAGTAGTATGTTCTGCCTATACAAGAGCTTGCATGGGTTTCTATACTGACTATTGTGGGTAGAATTAAATGAAGGCACTTGCAGTACCTAAACCATCCTGTTAATATTAAGCAATATCTTGGTCTGGTAAGGGGCAAAAACACAATGTGTTTCCCAATGTGTATACACAACAGCCTTGTCAGGTTTTCCCCAACAATTGTCTCTAGTGCTCCACCATTCATCCACAAAAAATGTACATTGTTCCTATCACAAAAACAAAACAATTTTTAAGAAGTAAATCACTTATTTATAGGCCAAAGTACTAAACTTGAAGGTTGATTGGGCAGAAATAACTTAAAAATCATAGATCTGTTTTTAAACCATGAATTTAAAATCTTCAGAAGTAATACAAAGAAATTACTCATTGATAGAATTTTGAAAGTCATCAACAAAAATGCCCAGCTTAAATCTCCTAGGCATGTGTAAGGATGATATTAGAAAATAAGTGTTGTTTTATTAGTTATGGGATAAGAAGTAAAGTAGCTGGCTTGAGAAAAGAATTGGATTTGAAGCAGAGCTGAGAGAGCTTGTTAATTTCAACTGCTGACAGTTATAACCAGTTTTTCCATGTCAATTACTCTCTTTGTCAGTTGGCAGAGACACACAATCTCAGAGACTCTCAGGGCTGGAGGAGGTAACATCTTTACCTCTCTCTCTGTCTGAAAGAAAGATCTGAAGGAGCTCAGTGTTTTCCTTTCCCAACTTGGGAAACACTATTGAATATCTACTGTGGTTTTTATAAATTGTTTAACTCTGAGAAGACCAAAGAAAAACCTGGTCTTTGGTTGGGACTCTGAGTCTGTTAAGATACTGGATTCTTGTTGAGATTCAACCAGCTAGCCTTTGCTATTTTATAATTTGGAGGTGAAGTTAAGATTTATAAGGATAATAGCAGTAATTTTTATTTAGATAATATAAATTTGGGTTAGTTAGATCAGGGAGGATTAGTGTAGCCTGTGAAACACAGGAGAAGCGGTTCCTTGTGGAACCTGGGAGTTTATTTGGGTGGATTTAGAATCCCTTAGAATTAGAAATCCTTTATTTATCCTTATATAGTTCAATAAATATTTTATGTTTATAATAAGAGTCTCTTTAGCATCCTTGCCCCTGGCCCTGAAGTGAAGTTCACATTTGAGCTTCACTTCATCACTGAGGATACTTTTGATTACATCTATCAAAAGTATCCAAAAGTATATGATCAGTTTGAACCTGATTGGTGAGTTAAACAGTTTTTAAAAGTTTTGAACCTATATTGGAACTGTTTTTCCATCTAAATATTTTATTTTATGTAGCTCATCATTATTTTTACACATGTGGTGATTAAACTTCACAATTTTAATGCCAAACAAAAAAATATTTTATACAGTCAAGGGAAAGACTATTAGCTAAGGGAAAAATCCATTCAAATAGCCCTTACTCCTCATATAAAAGTAGATAGAGATAGAGATAGAGATAGATAGAGATAGAGATAGAGATAGAGATAGAGATAGAGATAGAGATAGAGATAGAGATGATAGAGATAGAGATAGAGATAGAGATAGAGATAGAGATAGAGATAGAGATAGAGATATGCCCTTTATACTTCTTATAAGGAATACTCCTTATCTATAAGAAATCAAAAAAGTTTGGAATGATATTCCAAGAAGCAAAAGAGATCAGGAAAAAACTCAAAGACACACAGCAGGCAAGGTCAAGCCTAATCAATCAAATCAGCAATCACTTATTAAGTTTCTACTAAGTGTCAAGCACTATGCCAAAAGCTTGGAATAAAAACAAAAAGTATGGAAAAATCCCTATTTATAAATAGTTCACATTCTAATGGGAGAGCCAACAAAGATACATTTAAATATACATGACACAAATATAAAGAATATATATACAAATAATGCTTAGTTAAATATGAGGTAGTTTGAAGGAATAAAAACTAATAGTTGAAATCAGGGGCAACTGGGTGGCTCTGGGGATTGAAAACCAGGTCTGGAGAGCTAAGGTCTTGGGTTCAAATATGACCTCAGATGCTTCCTAGCTGTGTGACCCTGGACAAGAAGGGTTACTGCCTAACCCTTACTGCTCTTCTGCCTTGGAACCAATACATAGTACTGATTCTAAGATTTAGGAGGCAGAGTCAAGATGGCAGCTTAGAGGCAGCGAAAGTTCAGACCTCTGAAAACCCTCCCTTACCATTTACAAACTAAATGCTCCTAGGGGACTGAAAATCAAACCTAACAACAAGACAGAGCCAAGGAACCCTACTGCTGGACTCAACTTAAAAGGTACACCACCCCCCAAAACCCTGAATTCAAGAACACTCAGGTTTAAGGGGAAGACCAAAGGAAGGTCTCCAGCTCCTCCCCCACCTAGAGCGCTAAGCCTCCAACGGCAGCAGGAACCTCTGGGCAGGCAAGGGTGCTGGTCTGGAGGGGTACCTTGCAGGCAAAGCTGTGCCAAGCTCAGAGTGTCTAACACAGGCAGTGGGGAAGCAGTTGGAGAAGAAGCACAAAGCACAGAGGGGTCAGCCTACTTGCAACAGCAGAGACACTCCATATTGCAACCCCCCCTTCCCGAGGTTTTGGCCTCAGAGCACATCCAGCTCAACCCACCTGGACTTAATCCCACCAAAGCCTTCAGAGGGCAGAGAAGCTCAAGCTCCAACACCCCTTCCCCACAGACTGTGCTAAGAGATTTGTTGACTAAGCTCCAAGGGTGAAGGCTGACAGAAAAGCCCAAAACCACATAACCAACAAAAAAATGAGAGGAGCAAGAGTGCAGGCAACTGCAAGGAGTAAAGATGGGGTAAATATGAACAAACAACATAAAAAGAAAAAAGAAATTACAATCGACAACTTCTATTCAGCAATGAACAAAAAGCAAACAGAACAGAGAAGGATGAGGGAACACCAAGCAAAAAAACATAAACCCCAGAGAACTGGATACAGGTTCTGAAAGAACTCAAAATATAATTCAAAACACAATTAATAGAGGCTGACGACAATTGGGAAAAGAACTTAACAAGCAAGATAAGTCATCTGGAAACAGAAAACAGTGTCTTGAAAGTCAAAATTAATCAGCTTGAAAATGAGGCAAAGGAGATGAAAGATGAGGCAAAGAAGATGAAAGATTACCTCCAAAGAAAATCAGACCAGGAAAAGGATGACCAAAAAGTCAGGGATGAAATTCAATCTTTAAAAACCAGAATACAACAATTAGACGCAAACAACTTCACAAGGCAACAAGACACTATGAAAAAATCAAAAGAATGAAAAAATTGAGGAAAATATGAAGCACCTCATTCACAAAACAGAAGATTTAGAAAACTGTTCCAGGAGAAACAACTTAAGAATCATTGGTCTACCAGAAGACCATGACAAAAGAAAAAGCTTGGACATCATCCTAAAGGAAATTATCCAAGAAAACTGCCCCAATATTCTAGAACAAGAAGGAAAAGTGGAGATTGAAAGAATCTACAAATCACCTCCTATACCTAATCCCCAACTGACAACACCCAGGAATGTTATAGCCAAATTCAAGAACTATCAGACCAAGGAAAAAATATTACAAGCTGCTAAGAAGAAGTCATTCAGATACCATGGAACCACAGTGAGGATAACACAGCATCTGGCTGCATCTACACTGAAGGACTGAAAGGCATGGAATATGATATTCCGGAAAACAAGGGAACTAGGTCTACAACCAAGAATCAACCACCCAGAAAAACTAACTATATTCTTACAGGGGAAAGTATGGTCATTTAACAAAATAGAAGAATTCTAAGCATTTGTAAAGAAAAGACCAGACCTGAACAGAAAATCTGATGACCAAGCACAGAACTCAAGAGAATCATCAAAAAGTAATTTTAAAAGAGGGAAAAAAGGAAAAAAAACCTTCTTTTAAGAGACCCAATTAATTAAAATGATATGTATCCCTAAAAGAAAAGAGGTCATTGGTAACTCTTAAAATTTTTTATTACCACCTGGGCAGCTAGACAAATTACACTTAGAGGGAACAGTGACAAACTATATAGGATGAAATGCCAAAGACATAAATATGTATATAGATATATGTATACATAAATACATACATATGTGTATATTTTTATATATACAACTAGAGCTAAAAAAGAGGTTAATACTAAAATAAATGGAAAAATAAACAAAAGGGGGTAAATTTATGTCACAAAGTAGCTCATGGCAGGAGGCGGGAGAACATCAATACATTGGAGGGGTAAAGAGGTTGGAGATAGGAAATACTCAACTCTTATGTGCACTGCAATTGACTCAAAGAAGGAAGAACAATCAAATACATTAGGGCAGAGAATTGATTTGCACCCTATAGGGAAGTAGAAGGGTAACAAATGGATTGGTGGGGAAGAAAGTAGTACAAGGGAGGGAGAGGATGGGGGGTAGTTTAAAAAAGACTGTAAAGAAAATCAGAGGGGAATAAGAAGGGAGGGGATAGAAAGGGAAGTAAAATAAGGGGGGGAACTAGGGGGACTGATAAAAAAACAAACATTGGTATAGAAGAAAATGGTGAAAGAAGAAAAGGCAGGACAATAAGTAGAAATCAAAATGCTGGGAAATACACAGCTGGCAATCATAACTATGAATGTGAATGGAATTAACCCACCCATAAAACACAACCAAATAGCAGGGTGGATTAGAAACCAAAACCCTACCATATGCTGTCTACAAGAAACATACATGAGGAAGGTAGATACACATAGGGTCAAAGTAAGAGGATGGAGCCAAGTCTACTGGTCATCAACTGAGAAAAAGAAGGCAGGAGTCGCAATCATGATATCTGACAAAGCCAAAGTAAAAATAGATCTAGTTAAAAGAGATAGGGAAGGTAATTACAACCTAATAAAAGGTAGTATAGACAATGAGGAAATATCAGTACTTAACATGTATGTGCCAAATGGCATAGCATCCAAATTTCTAAAGAAGAAACTAGTGGAGCTCAAGGATGAAATAGATAGAAAAACTATACTAGTGGGAGACCTGAACCTTCCTCTATCAAAACTAGATAAATCAAACCAAAAAATAAGTAAGATGTAAGAGAAGTGAATGAAACCTTAGAAAAATTAGAGTTAGTAGATGTGTGGAGAAAAATAAATAGGGACAAAAAGGAATACACCTTCTTTTCAGCAGCACACGGTACATTCACAAAGATTGACCATGTATTAGGACATAAAAACATTGCAAACAAGTGCAAAAGAACAGAAATAATGAATGCAACCTTCTCAGATCATAATGCAATGAAAATAATAATAAGGGTACATGGAGAGGCAAATCAAAAATTAATTGGAAATTAAACAATACAATTCTCCAGAATCAGTTAAAGAACAAATCATAGAAACAGTAATTTTATTGAAGAAAATGACAATGATGAGACATCCTTTCAAAACCTATGGGATGCAGCTAAAGCAGTACTCAGGGGGAAATTTATATCCTTGAGTTCATATATTAACAAATTAGAGAGGATAGAGGTCAATGAATTGGACATGCAAATTAAAAAACTAGAAAGTGAACAAATTAAAAACCCTCAGACGAAGACTAAATTAGAGATCCTAAAAATCAAAGGAGAAATTAACAAAATTGAAAGTCAAAGAACTATTGATTTAATAAATATGACTAGAAGCTGGTACTTTGAAAAAACAAATAAAATAGACAATGTAGTGGACAATCTAATTTAAAAAAGGAAAGAAGAAAATCAAAATGACAGTATCCAAGGTGAAAAGGGAGATCTCATCTCGAATGAAGAGGAAATTAAGGCAATCATTAAAAACTATTATGCCCAATTATATGGCAAGAAATATGGCAATCTAGGTGATATGGATGAATATTTACAAAAATATAAATTGCCTAGACTAACAGAGGAAGAAATAGACTACCTAAACAACCCCATATCAGAAATAGAAATTGAACAAGTCATTAAAGAACTCCCTAAGAAAAAATCCCCAGGTCCAGATGGATACACAAATGAATTCTATTAAACATTCCAAGAAAAACTAATCCCAATATTATATAAACGATTTGACAGAATAAGCAAAGAAGGGGTTCTACCAAATTCCTTTTACAACACAAATATGGTACTGATTCCAAAGCCAGGCAGGTCAAAAACTGAGAAAGAAAATTATGCACCAATCTCCCTAATGAATATAGATGCAAAAATCTTAAATACAATACTAGTAAAAAGACTCCAGCAAGTGATCAGAAGGGTCATTCACCATGATCAAGTAGGATTTATACCAGGGATGCAGGGCTGGTTCAATATTAGGAAAACCATCCACGTAATTGACCATATCAACAAGAAAACCAATAAGAATCACATGATTATCTCAATAGATGCAGAAAAAGCCTTTGACAAAATACAACACTCATTCCTATTGAAAACACTAGAAAGCATAGGAATAGAAGGGCCTTTCCTAAAAATAATAACCATCAACAAACATCATCTGCAATGGGGATAAACTAGAAGCCTTCCCAATAAGATCAGGAGTGAAACAAGGATGCCCATTATCACCTCTATTATTTAACACTGTACTAGAAACACTAGCTATAGCAATTAGAGAAGAAAAAGAAATAGAAGGTATTAAAATAGGCAAGGAGGAGACCAAGCTATCACTCTTTGCAGATGACATGACGGTCTACTTAAAGAATCCTAGAGAACCAACCAAAAAGCTAGTTGAAATAATCAACAACTTTAGTAAAGTTGCAGGATACAAAATAAACCCACATAAATCATCAGCATTTCTATAGATTTCCAACACATCTCAGCAACAAGAATTAGAGAAATTCCACTTAAAATCACCCTAAACAATACAAAATATTTGGGAATCTATCTGCTGAGACAAACACAGGAACAATATGAACACAACTACAAAACACTCTCGACACAATTAAAACTAAATTGGAAAAACATTGCTTGCTCATGGGTAGGACAAGCTAACATAATAAAAATTACAATCCTACCCAAATTAATTTACTTATTTAGTGCTATACCCATTGAACTACCAAAAAACTTTTTTACTGAATTAGAAAAAATCATAACAAAGTTGATTTGGAAGAACAAGAGATCAAGGATATCCAGGGAAATCATGAAAAAAAATGTGAAGGAAGGAGCCCTTGCAGTACCAGATCTCAAACTATACTATGAAGCAGTGGTCATCAAAACAATTTGGTACTGGCTAAGAGACAGAAAAGAGGATCAGTGGAATAGACTTGGGGTAAGTGACCTCAGCAAGACAGTCTATGATAAGCCCAAAGATCCCAACTTTTGGGACCAAAATCCAGTATTTGATAAAAACTGCTGGGAAAATTGGAAGACCGTATGGGAGAGATTAGGTTTGGATCAACCTCTCACACCCTACACCAAGATAAACTCAGAATGGGTGAATGATTTTAATATAAAGAAGGAAACTATAAGCAAATTAGATGAGCACAGAATAGTATACATGTCAGACCTTTGGGAAGGGAAAGATTTTAAAACCAAGCAAGACTAAGTCACAAAATGTAAAATAAATAATTTTGACTTCATCAAATTAAAACAAAGCCAATGTAACTAAAATCAGAAGGGAAGCAACAAATTGAGAAACAATCTTCATAAAAACCTCTGACAAAGGTCTAATTACTCAAATTTACAAAAAGCTAAATCAATTGTACAAAAAAAATCAAGCCATTCTCCAATTGATAAATGGGCAAGGGACATGAATAGGCAGTTTTCAGATAAAGAAATCAAAACTATTAATAAACACATGAAAAAGTATTATAAATCTCTTATAATCAGAGAGATGCAAATCAAAACAACTCTGAGGTATCACCTCACACCTAGCAGACGTTCAACATGACAGCAAAGGAAAGTAATGAATGCTGGAGGGGATGTGGCAAAGTGGGGACATTAATTCATTGCTAGTGGGGTTGTGAACTGATCCAACCATTCTGGAGGGCAATTTGGAACTATGCCCAAAGGGCACTAAAAGACTGTCTGCCCTTTGATCCAGCCACAGCACTGCTGGGTTTCTACCTCAAAGAGATAATAAGGGGAAAGACTTGTATAAGAATATTCATAGCTGCGCTCTCTGTGGTGGCCAAAAATTGGAAAATGAGGGGATGCCCATCAATTGGGGAATGGCTGAACAAATTGTGGTATATGTTGGTGATGGAATACTATTGTGCTAAAAGGAATAATAAAGTGGAGGAATTCCATGGAGACTGGAACAACCTCCAGGGATTGATGCAGAGTTGAAAGAAGCAGAACCAGGAAATCATTGTACACAGAGACTGATACACTGTGGTACAATCGAACGTAATAGACTTCTCTATTAGTGTCGATGCAATGTCCCTGAACAATCTTCAGGGATCTAGGAGAAAAAACTCTATCCACAAGCAGAGGACAAACTGTGGGAGTAAAAACACTGAGGAAAAGCAACTGCTTGACTACAGGGGTGGAGGGGATATGACTGAGAAGAGACTCTAAATGAACACTCTAATGCAAATACCAACAACATGGAAATGGGTTCGAATCAAGAACACATGTGATACCCAGTGAAATCATGCGTTGGCTATGGAAGAGGTGGGGGGGAGGGGAGGAAAAGAAACTGATCTCTGTCTCCAATGAATAATGTTTGGAAATGACCAACTAAAATAATGTTAAAAAAAAAGAATTATCAAGGGAATTGACCAAAAAAATGTGGTTAAGTGACATAGACATATTTCAAACTGTATTATAAAGTGGTAATCATTAAAACAATCTGGTAAGGCTATGAAATAGAGTAGTGGGTCAAGAGAATATATTAGATTACAAAATGCACAGTAGTCAATAACCATAGTAGCCTAGTGTTTGATAAACTCAAAGATCCAAGGTTTGGGAACAAGAATTCACTCTTTGACAAAAATTTCTGGGAAAACCGGAAAACTAAGCACAGTTCAATGGACACATGGTTTAGACATAAAGGATGGAAAAATGGAATAGTTTGCCTGAAAGACCTCTGGACAAATGGAAATTTTATAACCAAACAAGAGATTTAAACATTATATTTTTTAAAGTGGATAATTTTAATTAAAGTTTTTCCACAAATAAAACTAATGCAATCATGCTAAGAAGAAAAACAAAAAACTGGGGAAAATATTTTATAGCAAGTGTCTCTTGACAATGACCTCATATCTCAAATATACAAAGTCAAAATTTTAAGGATAAAAGTCATTCCCTAATTGATAAATGGTCAAGTGATATGAACAGGAAGTTTCATGAAATAATCAAAACTATCTATAGTCTTATGAAAAAATGCTGTCATTATTGCTCTTATACAAATTTTTAAAACTCTTGAGGGACCACCTCACACCTATCAGATTGGCTAAAATGACAGAAAAGGGAAATGATGTTGGAGGGGATGTAAAAATATTGGGACAAATATTGGAAAAAATATTGCACTGGTGATAGAATTGTAAATTGATCCAATCATTCTAGAAAGCAATTTGGAACCATGTCCAAATGGCTATAAAACTGCATACTTTTTTGTGTCAGCAATATTATTACTAGGACTTTATCCCAAAGAGATCCAAAAAAATGTTATAGAACTCATTTGTACAAAAATATTTCTAGCAATATTTTGGGGGTGGCAAAGAATTGGAAACTATAGGGATGTCCATCAATCAGGTCATGACTGAACAAGTTGAGGTATGTGATCATAATGGAATACTATTATGTTGTAAGAAATGACTAGGAGGATGCTTTCTGAAAAAATTGATACAAAGTGAAGTCAGCAGATCCAGGAGAATATTGTACATAGTACTAGCAATACTATATGATGGTGAACTGTGAATGACTTAGCTATTATCAGTACTACAATAATCCAAGACAACTCCAAAGGACTCCTGACGAAAAATGCTATCTTCTCCCAGAGAAAGAACCAATGGAATCTGAACACAGATCAAAGCAGACTATTTTTATTTTTATTTTTATCATGAGTTTTTTTTCTTTTTTTAGTGACATGAAGAATACAGGAATACATATTACATGATAGCACATGTACAATCTATATCAAAATGCTTATGTTCTCAGAGAGAGGAGAGAAGGGAGAAAATTTGGAACTCAAAATGTAAGAAATATTACTGAAAAAAAAATTTAATGCCAGTAGTTTGTCCTTATCCATTAGATCATCTATAAGATTGTACCAATGCAAGAGACAGTGCCAGAAAAGACATGGAGGACAAGAATTGTGTCAAAAAGAGGGGGGGAGATATAGTCTTACAGGAACACAGAGTTTATAGGATCCCCTGGCTTTAGGACCAACGTTCAAATCCTGCCTCTGCTGCTAACTATACAGCAGTTTATTTATATATATATATATATATATATATATATATATATATATATAAATCTTAAAAATATAAATAAACTAAATGGCTTCTGAGATTCCCTTGCAGTTCTAGAACTATGATCCTATAAGAGCTTAACACAGTTTCAAGCCAAGATTGGGGCATGTTACATCATAGGGATAGCAAGCCTGTCAAGAGAATGCAGAACAGAAAGAGAGTAGGGGGAAGAACTGGTGCAGAGTCTTAAAAAGAAGAGATACCTCTTGATTCCTTCTTCAAGGAAACAGATGGTGTCAAATTCTCTTTAGGACCAACTCCAGACAGGTATGAAAACGACCTTGGAAGCTGCATATCTGCAAGGAAAGGTGCCTTCTCAACATGTCCCCAGAGAATTAAGAGAATTTTCCCTTGGGTGATGTTGGATCTGTTTCTGTGTCTGTCTATTTTCTGGTATATTTTAATCTGTTTAACTTCTGTTTGCTATTTCCTTAGATAAATAGGTGTAACCAGAATTTGGTAGGAAGGAACCAAGCCAGTAGCTAAAAACCTGGAGCGCACTTCCCTCTTTAAAGGATAGTAGCCAGGAGGAAATTTAAAACAACAAAAATCTCTACCCTACACTAAACCAGAAATTCTGTTCTAGTATCCCTCTCTGAAACTAGAGAAAGGAAAAAACTGTCCCAAAGCAATCCGAGGGGAACCCTGCTCCTCTCCTCTAAAATTCTGACGTTTCTCCTCAGGGGTGGCCCAGTGCCCATACTGGCATTGAGTTGGGGCCTCTCCAGGACCAGGAAAATCCGTGTCGGTTCCTATTCCCTATTTACTACAAACTACACCAGCTCTCCCTGTCCAGGGTCCTCCGAAGCTTCGGTTCCTACCCGGAATTACTCATTCGCGGGGAAATTGCCTGTCGGGGACCGAGTTCTCCGCGGGTACCTGTATCCCCAGGCTTTGGGGGCCACGTCTCCCCATCACTCAGCCTCCCCTCGGGCTTGCCGCCCCCCGCCCCCAACCCCCTACCCGGAGCCATGTTCGACCCCGAAGCCCTAAGGAGAGCCCTGTCTCGACCAAAGGCGGCTCCACGATTTGGGATCTGGGAGGGACTCGGGCCACGGTTCGGGAACGGGGCTCCCTCCTGCGTCCGGACCGGGGATCGAGATTCGCACCTGAGCAGGGAAGAGGAACGAGAGGCGGCGCTGCCGAGGAGCTCTGGTTGGCGAGAGCAGCCCCACCCATCACCACCTCCTCCCGGAGCTGTAGATTAAGGAGGCGGGTTCCTGTGCGCACGCGCTAGGAGGAGGCGGTTAAGGACCCTTCTCTTAGAGGCGCCCTGCAACATTCATTTCAAAATGCGTTTCCTTCAACTAGCGCGCGCGCGCGCGCTCACACAGACACCCACCCTGATCCACCCCCGCCCCTGGAGAAGGAAAAAAAATTCTTTTGAGAGCCACTCACTGCCCATCCCTAAAGCTCCAAGCCTTTGCGGAAATAGGCATCTAATTGGTTTCCGTGACTCTAATCTGCTTCCACTTCAATCCATTGACTAGTTGAAATTTTTTTTTAAACCCTTACCTTCCGTCTTAGAGTCAATCCTGTGTATTGGCTCCAAGCCAGAAGAGTGGTAAGGGCTAGGCAATGGGGGTCAAGTGACTTGCCCAGGGTCACACAGCTGGGAAGTGGCTGAAGCCAGATTTGAACCTAGGACCTCCCGTCTCTAGGCCTGACTCTCAATCCACTGAGCTACCCAGCTGCCCCCTTATTTTTATTTTTTAAATTTAATTTCCATTTTTTTTCAATCAGCAAAAATCTGTCTTCTTCCTTCCCTAAATGATAATGAAAGAAAAAACATCCCTTTTACAAACACGTATCGTCAAGCAAAATAAATGTCGACATTGGTTCAACTATGTGTGTAGGAGTGCATATGTAGATTGTGTATACACCGAGAGCGTAAGCTTACGTATACATAGTAGAATGTACATATAGAGCTTATGTACTATAGACACAGAACAGACCAAGACGTATGTATGTACAGTATATGTGAGGAGAGTGTATGTGTATACATCAGCATGTATACATATATACTCCTACACAGTCTGTGCATGCGAATAATACGGATGAATACGTTAATGCACATACACATATACTAAAGCTGTATAAACATGTTTCGTTTTCGCACATAAACATCCCATTCTTTCCCTTCTCTGTCAGGTACTGGGCAACATATTTAATCCTGCTCTGGAATCATGATCTCCACGGGTTCCCCTTCATCATTTCTTATGGCTTTTTTAGTATTCTCTCCCATTTATATTCCATAACTTGTTCAAACATTCCTCAATTCAGCTCTGAAATTAAAACCTTTTCCACGCTGACTGCCCACCAAGCCCCTCCTTTCTTCTGGTTGGAGAGGGTAGAGAGGGTGGACGCTGGAGGACTTCTCCGAGATTCCCATTTCAGGGCCCCTAGGGAAATCACCCAATCATTTCCCATCTTGACTGCGGCATTTCATCGTGCCCCCGCACTAGCTACCCTTTCTCCCTCCTTCCTACATCCACTTTTCAACTCCTTTTTGTATGTTGTCTTCCCTCAATTAGACTGTGAGTTCTTTGAAGGCTGTGATCATCTTTCTCTTGGTATCCTCAGCATTTAGCATCTAGTAGTCTTTAAAAGTGTTTATTTACTATTGACCACCGACACTAGCTGGACAGCTCCTCACATACAGATGCTTTGCCTTCTCCAAAAGAGCTAGAAATACTTTCGCACGCCCTTAGGACTGTTTTTGCTTAGAACTCTCCCTTCATCTACTATCCTTCTAATTCCCCCTTCTTCCATGTCCTTCCTTCCTATTTTCTTATTGAGAAAAATTTATTTGTGGATATGTATGTTTTCTTCCCTCCTTTTACCAGCTCAAATGAGAATGAAGTTCAAGTGTCAGCCGCTCCCCCGCCCATTCCTCCTTATCTACTTGCACACTCTGATTAGGTGAAATAATCTTTCCCAGCCTTCCTTTTCCTCTCTCCTATTCCTAACCCCGTTTCTCTCACCCTCAGCCCCGCAGTGCATTCCTCTTCCCCTCTCTTTCCATTCTTCTTTTAAGGTCATCAAGCTACAATGAACCACCGTCAGACTTTCTGTCTAAACGCCTTCTATGACCCCTCATAGGGTTCTGAGGGGATACATGTATCACCTCCTCATATCTGAATGTAAGCAGTTTATCCTTGTTTAGACCCTATCTTGTTCATTTGTGTTTATACCTGTATAACATTTCCCTTTACTCCTGTATTTGGACTTCAAAGGCAGCTCATCAACAATGTTTGGAAATTTTATTCAGATGTATATACACATGTGTAGCAAATTATTAAGGGGACCAAAACCCCAAGTGCAGTCTAGCCCTGGCATCCCCTGGCATCAGCATATCAGGGTGAATATTAGTGTGAATGTCAACATGAGTGTCAATGTGCAACATTACCATGGAGGGAGGAGCTGGTGGTAGGGCTTAAACTGTGAACGTGGGGATGGAGAGGGAGCTCTTTATTTCTGCTCTTGAACAGACTGATTCCCACACACACACACCTCAGGGTTAATGCTTGGGTAGCTTCAGTGAAGCCCTCATGGAGCTGAAATCGGGGACCTGATCTACCTTAAGTTAGAAAAGCTGAGACCTCTCTCTACCTCTCTCAAACTCTCTCTTTACTAATAAATGCTTATAACTGGTGCTGAACCTCCAGACCATATTTTATTTGTTACACACATATGTATATGTGTACACATATACACACATGTATATGTATGTAAGAATATTATATATATGTATATAGAAATTCTTTTTGTCTTTTGGGATATCATGATTCAAGCTTTCTACTTTTATATGGTGGATGATGAATCTTATTGCAATTCTAACTCCTTAGTATTTAAATTCATTCTTTCTAACTGCTTGTAGGTTTTTTCCCCCATTGACCTAACTGATTATAGTATTTTTTCCCTTTAGAAGAAACTCTGGATTTTAACTATAACATATTATATAATATATATTATAACAATGTATAATGCTTTAGGTATAATTTGGCCAGACTGCTTATAGTTTTTCTTTCAACCTAGAAATTCTGGATCTGGGCTATAATGTTCCTAGAAGTTTTCAATTTGGGGCTTCTTTTCAGATTACCAATAGATTCTTTCTCTTTCTACTTCCCCCATTAGATCTAAGAGATCTGGGCAGTGTTTCTTTAAGATTTCTTGAAATTTGGTGCCTGGGTTCTTTTTTTTTTTGTCATAGCTTTCAGGTGGAACAATGGATATTAATTTTTTTCTCCCTGTTCTGTTTTCCAGGTCTGTAGTTTTTGCTGCAAGATAATTTAGTTTTCTTCTTACTTTTTTATCCTTTTGACTCATCGAATCACTGGATTATCTTTGGCCTGTTCTCATTTTCAGAGGGTTTTTTTTTACCTTGTTTCAGTTAGGTTTGTACCTTTTGTGCCTAACTACTAATTTCCTTTCTAATTATTTTTCCCATAGCTCTTGTTTCTTTTCCAGTTTTTCCTTTAGTATTATCATTTCATCTATAAAAATATTTACTAATTTTTTAAACTCTTGCTTCATTTCTTCTAGGATTACTAATTGAATTTGTGCCTAAACTGTTTTGTTTCCTCTCTAAAACTTTGCTTATAGGTGTTTTAGAATCATTCTTTTTTTCTGAATTTATGTATCTTGAGCATCTTGAGCATCCCTGTCACCATGATAGCTTTTTTATAGCAGGCTTTTATTTTCATTTGTTCATTCTTTCAGTCTATTTTCTGATTTCAATCTTAATGTTAGACTCTGTGCACTTTCAAAGGAAAAATCTGTACTGGTGCTGTTTCTTCTTTCGTGGGGTATTCAGCTCTCAGGAAGAGTCTAAACTTTTTTAAACAGTTTAAACAATCTTTCAAGGTTTCCAAAGTGGTCCAATACATAGCAAGCTTGATCTAGCTGCTGCTCCCCTGGTCTGATATCTTCAAGTTCATGACTTGGGCTTGGGTTTGAGAAAGAGTTGCTGAACTCAGTCAATATCAAGCAGTTTGGAGGTTTGGAAGCTCTACTGGTTCAAAAGTAGAGAGGTGGCACTCTAATATATAGATTGGCCTGGAGTCAGGAGGAAAGAGCCAAATTCAAATGCAGTCTCAGATACTTATTAGCTTTTTGTTTCTGGCCATGTCACTTAGCCTTTTTTTACTTCAGTTTATTTCACAATTGTGAAATAGGAATAATAATAATCACTTACCTCCCAAGGTTGTGACGAAGATCAAAAGAGTTCATGTTTATAAAGTACATAGCACTATACCTGGTACATAGTAGGTACTTACTAAATGTTAGAGCCTTCCTGTAGTTCTGGGAATCCTGTTCTGGTTATTCCTTTCTAAGCTTCAGATTGAGTTAGAATCTGGAACTGAGACCCTGCTCATCTCCTAAGGGTCTTAGTTACACTCCTAATTGCTTCTGAACCTCTTACAGCTTCTCACTTCTGTGCACTGGCACTTCCTCAGTCTGCCCTAGATCTGTCACCTGGAATTTGATAGTGAATTAAAAAATTGAAATGCCCCCCTCGATAGTCCAAGCCAGACCCCATCCCCAGTGTGCACAGCTTTCTCTATCTGTCTCCCTATACTGACATAGTCTGTAAAAATGACTATTACTTTTTCTTGGACTTCCTCCAGTAAATTTTCCAGACTTCTTTGGAAGAGAGCTCACTGGGCTTCTCCCCCATCTTCATGCTACTTGCCAGAGTCATTTTCATAAAGCACAGGTCTAAATATGTCATTCTCCTACTCCAGAAGTCTGGTGACTCTTTGTTGTCTGAAATACAACATACAAATTCCTCTACCTGACTTCTAAAGTTTTCCTAATCCTCAGAAGGAAGAAGCATTTATATTGTGCCTATTATGTACCAGGCACTATGTTAAGCACTTTACAAATATTATTTCATTTAACCGTCATGACAATCTTGGGGATGGATGGGGTAAAGGATATTTTATCCCCATTTTACAGTTGAGGAAACTGAGGCAAACATGAGTTAAGTGACTTTCCCAGTGTCACTCAGGTACAGTGTCTGAATCTGGATTTGGACTTGTCTTCCTGACCCTAGGCCCAGTGTTCTATTCTTTGTGTCACCTAGCTTTTCCATAGTGATTTCAGATTACACACACACACACACACACACACACACACACACACACACACACACACACCAGACACCTTTTTAAATATATTTTGAGAGTGAGTCACTCATTGCCCAAAGACTCTAAGTCTTATTTAATGTGATGAAAAACTGGGTGAACTCAAAGTCAAACTTTAATTTTGTAACCATCCTAAAATCAGGAAAATCACTTCAGTTTAAAATCCAGCTTCTAGACCAGAATGAATCATAGAAGTAGAACTAGAAGGGATCTTGGAGGTTTGGAGATCATCTAATCCAATATCCTTGTTCTAATAACATTCTAAAATTACAGATAAGGAAACTAGATCCCTGAATATTTAAGTGACTTCATAGAAAAATAAAAGATTAAAAATTTATTGGAAATTTAGTAAATTAATCCTAAAGAATTGTTAGATCAAAGAAGAAATTATAAAAATAATAGAAAATTTCATCAAAGAAAATTACAATAATGACACTTAAACAATGATACTTAAACTTTGGGGATGCTGCTAAACCAATCCTCAGGGGATATCTATTTTAACAACAAGAGATGGAAAGAACAGATGAAAGAATTGAGGAAATATTTTGTCTGATGTCAACAAAACTAATCTCTTAGATTATCATCTATGAAAATATTATTACTGTATTCCTTGTCCTAAGTGGTTTTCTTAATTAAAAAAGTATGCCAAATTTTGTCAAACAAGTCTATTTTTTCCAAGTCTATTGACATGGTCATGTGGCTTTTATTACTTTTATCATTAATGTATATTATATCCATACCTTTACATTTTATTTTCAGATATAACCAATTAACAATTTTCTTGCTTGACTGTGTATATTTATTACAAGAGTTTGGGATTTTTTTTCTATGTTTGGGGGAATGGAGAGGGAAAAGGGGTTTAGCAATCAGTTGCCAAAAAAAGAGGAAAAGGAAAAAATAATCAATGAAGGATAGAGAGAGAAGAGAAGAGAAGAGAAGAGAAGAGAAGAGAAGAGAAGAGAAGAGAAGAGAAGAGAAGAGAAGAGAAGAGAAGAGAAGAGAAGAGAAGAGAAGAGAAGAGAAGAGAAGAGAAAGGCAAGGAAAGGGAAGGGAAAACCAAAGGAAATACAAATTAGCAGAAGAGCTACTAAAATTACTATACATGCTTTAAAAAGAAAAGGAAGCTCTCTACTTAATAGATTCACATTTTTCTGTATGAAGCATTCCTGTTTCATTTTCTATGTGAAAATTATCATTTTGTTTGGTGTTTGTTAAATTCATTTTTTTTATTTAATGAATTTAAGCAACCCTGTTTTCATGTCCTGTATGGTTTTTTAAAATTATGAATGTCCAGATATAATTATTCATGGGGCAGCAACATCCCTACTTGGCTCCAATAAATATCTGTACTTCCTGCTTTAATGATGATGCACTATTGCTATGCAACACAAAAAAGAAAACACTCAACTTTATTGGAATTGCAGCCTGAGGTTTTTACTGGGTGGGGATCTGAGTTGACATAGGTGAGTAATTCCTGAGTCATTTGGAAATTAAAAAATTAAAAGAACAATGTTTTCAATCTCCCAAAGTAACCGGCCGGCAGAAGTTCCCATAATTGATCTCCGGACAATCATTTTTGCTAGTATTTGGCCCTTTAATGGCTCTTCAGTTCATCTGATGTTTAAGGCAAAATATGAGGCTGATTTTCATCCTTTTACTGCAAACTCTTTACCAATGAATGCTTCAGGCTCTGTGAGGAAGAGGTAGCTAGGACCCCAAAGTTAAGTAGCTTTGACTACAATGTAAAGAAAACACAAAAGCAGGGTTTTAATAATAAAACATAAAAGAGTAACTGATCCTCTCACTAGACAGAGATAAATCCTAGTTTTCCTTTTGCCTGGGAAAATTCTATCATCCAGCAACTTTCTTGTCAATTTCCTCCTTTCTTCCATCCTCAATTCCGCCTTCCTAAAGTACCAGATTTTATATAGTGATAAAATATAGTGATCTTTTAGGATCACTCAGAAGTTAAGCCTCTCTTTGCAGGATACCCAAAGGTTTTGGGGGACCCAATTTAATTATAGACTGGTTTCTACCCAAACCTGATGTGGTTATGAATTTTAAAGTCTATGGAATTATCATTAGAGGTTCTACCCCTCTAAAGCATTCACTGACTTCATAATTGCAATATGAAAATCCTAATTTTTGTCCCTACTAGTCAGACTTCTGAATCTGTGATATAGATCTGATTCACTTTCTGATCCAGAGATCTAACTGACTGAGTCTTTGCATTTATTTCTTCCTTGACTCATCCACTGGCATCACTTGATCTCACTGAAAAAAACAGCATGATTTATCCTGACACACAAAGCACAATGCAGACTCTGCATATTTTTCTAGCTGGGGGCAGAAAGGTGGATTGTTTTTATGCTCTCCAAAAGCCAGCTGCTCTGAAATCCTTCACATTATAGCCTAGGCCTAAGGCTGTGTTTTTGCTGGCTGCACCAAGGAAAATAGCATTTTGTTCCAAACAAGTGTTCTGACTTGCTTGTTATTATGTGACTTAGTATATAAAAACTTGAATATGTTGGCCAAATTTTCAAAGTGTTTCAGCAAAGGTACCTGGAAAAACCTGTATTTTCACAAAATTCAGTATGCATGGACCTACTTCTCTACACCACTAAAACTGAATGCTGCCTTTCAAAAGGCAACATCCCTTCTTCTCACATATGAGTGCAGTTTTCCCTAATTACCCTCACCTATTAAAGATGATAAGGACCATTTCTTAGGAATATAGTAACTGGAATACAGCGGTTGAAGGGACATGACAGAGGAGAGACTCTAAATGAACACTCTAATGCAAATATTATCAACATAGCAATGGGTTCAAATCAAGAAAACATGTAATGCCCAGTGGATTTACGCGTCGGCTATGGGGGGTGGGGGGAGGAAAAGAAAATTATCTAAGTCTTTAATGAATAATGCTTGGAAATGATCAAATAAAATATAATTTTTTTAAAAAGGAATATAGTAACTGAGATTATATTATTTTAAAAATTGAGATTTTTAGAGCCAGGTAGAAGTCCTTCCCATCTTTGTCACATACTCCCAGAAAATCATGAGATGACTAGAGTATTAGATCTAAAATCAAGGAGCCCTGGGTTCAAATTTTGCCTTAGATACTTGCTAGATAATTGACCCTGGATAGGTCACTGAAACTCTCATCTAGAAAAACTAGAAAGGTGGCCTTGATTTCTAAGGTTCCTTTCTGTTCTGAATCTCTAACCCTATAAATGCTTAGATTTTATATAGAAAGAAGAATTTTCTTAGGAATGAGACTAGTGATTTTATTGGTATAGGGAACTATCAGAGGATGAAATTGGACAGAGGTTAATTGACTTGCCCAGGGTCAAACAGCTAGTACTGTGTCTGGGATTGGATTTGAATCCAGGTTTTCCTGACTCTAGTCCCAACTTGAATTAAAGCCCCGCATCTGACATATATTGGTTTTGTGACCCTGAGGAAATCACTTTCTAGGTGTTCTAGGCAGCCCTTTAAGATGAAAAGCTGCCAAAATACATTTAGCTGCCTAGAGGAAGGAATTTAATTCAAGCTTTTCTGACTGTAAGGTCAACTTTTAAACCATTAGATAATCTGGCCATACAAAGGATGGGACTTGGGAAGACTTGGCCTCAGATACTTGCTAGTTCCATTACCCTGGACAAGTCACTTCAACTCTATCTGCCTTAGTTTCAACTGTAAAATGGGGATAATTAACAGCATCTACCTTGCAGGGTTGTTGTGGGGAACAAATAAAATATCTGTGAAACGCTTAGCACTATGTCTGGCACATCCTAGTTTCTATAGAAATGCTTTTTCTTTTCTCTTTATCTTCCATTATAATATTATTTTTCTCAACATTTTTTAAGGGAAAAAATACCATTAGCAGATGGGAGAGAGCAAAGACTCCTCCTCATTATAAAGAGAAAAACTTATGCAATAGAATTCAAATGATAATAGTAATTCATATCAACCTAAATCAAGCTTTCTGTCTTTTAAATTTTTCTCACACACAAAGCTATCTATATGGATTAGCATAGGATACTATGTTATTTAACAGGGAGTGGCAAAATTCTTTTCCTTCATGTCTATGATCATTGCTGTTATAGCGATGACATAGACCTAAATGCCTTCATGAAAAGTAGTGTAAAAATGCTAGGAGAGCATAATGAATAGTTCTTACAAGTTTCTTTTCTTATGACCCCACTAGGCAATTAGAGTGGTTTTTTTTTTTAAAGAAAATTCTAGCATTGTCTTATTTTCTGTCTTAATAAAGGCCTCTATCTACTGAATTTGGAAATTTCCTAAGATTATGAAATGAAATAGAAAAATGAGATGGAAGATTTAAGGAAATAAATATGTTCTTTTTTAATCTCACCTAAATACCATTGGTTGGGAACTATCTACTCTCAAAATCTTCATGACATTTAATTCATTGTCTTCGGTCTAGAATAGCTAATGGAAAGTGTAGTGTAGTAAAGAAAATACTAGTTTTGGAGTCAGAGGATCTGGATTCTTTCTAATCATAGCTCTGTCAATAACTAACTTTATGACCTAGAATAAGTCACCTAGCCTCTGGACCTCAGTTTTCCCATTTGTAAAATAAAAAGTTTGGGCTAGATTATCTTTAAAGTCTCTTCTAAGGATTTTGATTTTGAGGTAATATTGTGCTATCACAATGAATTATCTCCGTTCTACCTATATGACTTGAAAATAGTCACTTAGACTCTTGACCTCAGTTTCTCCCTTTATAAAACAAGAAGATTGGGCTAGATGATCTTTAAGGTCTCTTCTGAGGACCTCATCTTTAAGTTGATACTGTGATACCACAATGAAAGTAGCTCTATTTGATTGTATTTGTACACACAATCATGGAAAAATTTATTATATTTTTCATACTTGCTTTATGTAGTTCTGGCTATGCCACTTATGTATACATTTATTACTTCCTTTCTTAACTTAATTTTTATCATTGAATTTAGCAATCATCACCAAACATAAGTATTTCCATGTACAAAGAATAAAGAAGTAGATATCACTCTGATTTTTTTATCTATAAGTTTTAAGCTATAAATATATGGTATATTAAATTTAACAAGGTAGTAATAAAATTGCTATGTATATCTCCTAAACTTCTTTTTTTCCTTCTATATATATTTTATGTTTTATCTATTACAATTAAAATTATCTCAAGAGACTGATTTGGGGCTAAGAATTTAAATTTATTGATTATGTTGGGTTTATTGGTTAGGCCAGCATTATAACCAATAAAGTGATATTGGTCTCCATGGCTCTCTTGCAAACTAGGGATAACCTGAACTGTGCCAGGCAGTCCAATAAGTAGATTTATAGGAGCTTATTATTCAGCCCCTTCCTTGATCATCCCAAGACATCTTTAATTGGAGACAGCTAATTAAGAGGTAGTCCATTGGAGACTCAGCCTGTCCCCCAACTGATAGGTGAAATTTTGCATGTCCACCAAAAAGAACCCTTATCCCCTTCATTCATTTATTAAATTCTGTTTTAAAAGGAAAGCATTCCTTGAGATTCTTTTTTTTACTTTTGAAATTTTTTATTTAATTAATTAATTTAGAATATTTTTCCATGGTTACACAATTCATTTTCTTTCCCTCCCTTCTCCCCCTCCCATAGCCCACACACAATTCCACTGGGTTTTACAAATGTCATTGATCAAGACCTATTTCCATATTATTGATATTTACACTAGGGTGATCATTTAGAGTCTACATCCTCAATCAGATCTCCATTGACCCATGTGATCAAGCAGTTGTTTTTCTTCTGTGTTTCTTCTCCCATGGTTCTTTCTCTGGATGTGCATAGCGTTCTTACTCATAAGTCCCTCAGAATTGTCCTGGGTCATTTGTAAAAATGGAGATTTGAATCCAGGACTCCAGTCCCCAGAAGTCCTTGCTCACTTCCCAGAATGCTTTGTAATCACACTGAATTCTCACCTGGGAAAGATCACAAATTATTATTTAAAGGAGTTCTCCACCTACTGGGCTCTTTCCTACTTCCACTCCGGAGCAGACATATCTCGTGATGTGAGTGAAATTTGAATGAGCCTCTCGGCCCACCTAGCATGTGCTTCTCTTACTTGTATATTCTTAAATTCCTTATCTTAAATAAAACTCTAAAAATATAATACTCCTTGCAGAGAGAAACTAATTTCTACCTGCCTCAATTTTCCTAAATTTTAACTCTTACAATTTGGCCTAACCACTTCGGGAAAACGAAATATCTCAATCTTCTGATTCTTTTCTCTACTAAGTTCAGCTTTTAATAGCTAGTGCCTAGAATTTTTTTTTTGATCCATGTTTCTCTGGATGAGGTTTTTTTACCCTCGCAAAGCTGCTGCTCTTTCCAGCCATTAGGTAGCTCACCAGCTCCCAGCCTGGCCCTTCCCGGCCTGCCTGCCTGCTGCCATCCGCTTTGGACTTTCTTGAGCCTTTCCCGCCAGCCCAGCTGTGCTCCCGGCCCTGCCTGCCTGTGTTCCTGCCTGCAGCCATCTGTTCCAGACCTGTTTGCTGTTTGACCCAGATTGCAGCTCACCTGCCCAACCTGGCTGCCTGCTCCTGCTCAAGCTGCTGCTCCTGGTCTTTCTCTCGCTCACCTGGCCCCTGTTTAACCCAAATCGCAATCACCTGGTGACCTGCCTGCTCAACAAACTCTAACCTTGGAGCAGATCACTCACCACTCAGGACTCACTTCTACTAGCTGGTAAAAACCCGGGGTATTGGCCTCCATGTGGGCGGATCGCAGGAGGGGAGAGAGAAAAGGGAAAGAAAGAAGAAAGGTTTTTCCAAACAAGAACTTAAAAGCATGGCTATTTTACAAGGATATCTTTTAATTGCATTAATCCTTTTATTGACTTCACCTGCATGTCAGGGAAAAAATTCAGCTCTGTACAAACTTTTAGCTAACTTTGGGGAGGCAGCTGGATGTCTCAGTGGACTGAGAGCCAGGCCTAGAGAAGGCAGGTCCTGGGTTGGAATCTGGTCTGAGACACTTGCTGGCAGTGTGGCCCTGAGCAGGTCATTTAACCCCCATTGTTTAACCGATTTCCTGCCTTCTGACAATAGACATCTAAATGGATAAAAAACCCAAGGAACTTTAAAGAGACTGGAAGTTATATTTTTAAGGCATTTCAGACTCCAGTGGTTTATAAAAATCTCTGTATTTCTATTGCATTTTACTGTTTGCTTTGTTTATGGTTTAACTGTGATTTTCAATTCATATATTACTGTATTCAATACTATTCTGTTACACTGAATCATTTTAATGTATTGAGTTTTAAAATTCCGTTGCTTTTCCCCTATAACCATACTGAACAAATATCATTGTAATTAAGCCCATATATGAAAAACAGCCTTTTTTCTATTTTGCCTTTGTAAATTGTCACATAGAGGATAGATGGACTTCATCAGAACTGGTTACACTTGCTATAACAACCTTTGGAAAATTTAATGTGCTAAATATGTCAACTGATTTTAAGGGTTTTTTTAAACATGATTTTTAAAATTTTTTCTTAACAAGGTGTAAGGCCCATGAAAAAGGCTGAAGTGAAATACAATTATAACCCAACCTTCCCGCATTTCTAAATATGTGAATGGAAGTTGGGCAGTTAATCTCAGGGCATTTGTACCCCTAAAAAGCCTCCAAAAAAGGAGCACCTATCATTTATACTCTTCAGCTCACTACTTTACTTCCACCAGAATGATCTCTAGATTTCTTGATGATGTTCTAAACCCAACATAAGTTTTACTTCGTTTAAAAATATGTTTATTACCAAGGTTGAAAGATTTGCTGTGTCTGTAAAAACTTGTGACAAGTATCCATTTTTTTTAAAATGCCATACAGCAACTTATGTGAAATACGATAGTGTGCTTGTTTGCTATTGTAATTAATTAGGCTATTGAGAATTTTGGGGATATTGATAACTACATACTTGTACTACTACTCAATTCATTTGTTCATACTTACAGTGGATCATGGCCAGATATGAAGAGGAAATGGATCTCATTTTTGGTGAGAAACCTTGTATTCTATATTTTCTTAGCTGACACAGTATGTCCATTATTATAAGCTATATTTTTGAATTTTAAAACTTTTTATTATATTTTTCTTGCATGTGAAATATACTATTTCAGGTTTTTTTATTTTTTCTCTCCTTTTTTATATTTGAAGTACATGTCATATTAAGATTTTCTTTAACTTTTTGATTTTGTAGTAATATAAGTTTAAGATACATTTGCTATAATGTCAATGCATGCCCTAAAAGCTTGAGACTATAAAAATGATGCCACTAATTATTTTAAAAATTATAGGACTTTACACAACTAAAACTAGACTTGAACAAATGGAAAAACATTAACTGCTCATGGATAGGACGAGCCAATATAATAAAAATGACCATCCTACCCAAACTTATTTATCTATTTAGTGCCATACCCATTGAACTACCAAAATACTTCTTCACTGATTTAGAAAAAACCATAACAAAGTTCATTTGGAAGAACAAAAGATCAAGGATATCCAGGGAAATAATGAAAAAAAACACATATGATGGGGGCCTTGCAGTCCCTGACCTAAAACTATATTACAAAGCAGCAGTCATCAAAACAATTTGGTACTGGCTAAGAAACAGAAAGGAAGATCAGTGGAATAGACTGGGGGAAAGCGACCTCAGCAAGACAGTATACGATAAACCCAAAGATCCCAGCTTTTGGGACAAAAATCCACTATTCGATAAAAACTGCTGGGAAAATTGGAAGACAGTGTGGGAGAGACTAGGAATAGATCAACACCTCACACCCTACACCAAGATAAATTCAAAATGGGTGAGTGACTTAAACATAAAGAAGGAAACCATAAGTAAATTGGGTAAACACAGAATAGTATACATGTCAGACCTTTGGGAGGGGAAAGGCTTTAAAACCAAGCAAGATATAGAAAGAATCACAAAATGTAAAATAAATAATTTTGACTACATCAAACTAAAAAGCTTTTGTACAAACAAAACCAATATAACTAAAATCAGAAGGGAAACAACAAATTGGGAAAAAATCTTCATAGAAACCTCTGACAAAGGTTTAATTACTCATATTTATAATGAGCTAAATCAATTGTACAAAAAATCAAGCCATTCTCCAATTGATAAATGGGCAAGGGAAATGGATAGGCAGTTCTCAGATAAAGAAATCAAAACTATTAACAAGCACATGAAGAAGTGCTCTACATCTCTTATAATCAGAGAGATGCAAATCAAAACAACTCTGAGGTATCACCTCACACCTAGTAGATTGGCTAACATAACAGCAAAGGTAAGTAATGAATGCTGGAGGGGATGTGGCAAAGCAGGGACATTAATTCATTGCTGGTGGAGTTGTGAACTGATCCAACCATTCTGGAGGGCAATTTGGAACTATGCCCAAAGGGTGACAAAAGAATATCTACCCTTTGACCCAGCCATAGCACTGCTGGGTCTGTACCCCAAAGAGATAATGAACACAAAGACTTGTACAAAAATATTCATAGCTGCGCTCTTTGTGGTGGCCCAAAACTGGAAAACGAGGGGATGCCCATCAATTGGGGAATGGCTGAACAAACTGTGGTATATGTTGGTGATGGAATACTATTGTGCTAAAAGGAATAATAAAGTGGAGAAGTTCCATGGAGACTGGAACAACCTCCAGGAAGTGATGCAGAGCGAGAGGAGCAGAACCAGGAGAACATTGTACACAGAGACTGATACACTGTGGTATAATCGAACGTAATGGACTTCTCCATTAGTGGCGGTGTAATGTCCCTGAACAACTTGCAGGGATCCAGGAGAAAAAAACACCATTCATAAGCAAAGGATAAACTATGGGAGTGGAAACACCGAGAAAAAGCAACTGCCTGAATACAGAGGTTGAGGGGACATGACAGAGGATAGACTCTAAATGAACACTCTAATGCAAATACTATCAACAAAGCAATGGGTTCAAATCAAGAAAACATCTAATGCCCAGTGGACTTACGCGTCGGCTATGGGGGTTGGGGGGGAGGAAAAGAAAATGATCTATGTCTTTAACGAATAATGCTTGGAAATGATCAAATAAAATATATTTTAAAAAAAATTATGGGACTTTGCTTAATAATTCTGTCTGATTCCAGGACAAGATATGCACAACAGAGCCATTGCACAGTGCCAAAGAAGCACAAAGCTAAACTGCATAGTGCCAATCAACCACAAGGTCAAAGAGACCAACCAATCCTGGTGGGATTGATGTCATTTTGAGCCTAGACAAAGAGGACTTGGACGTGTTTGGAGTTCGAGGTTGAGGCTGTTTAACATGTGTTAAAGGTAGGTCTTCCTTGTTCCACATTCTACCAAGTATCTCAAATTTGGCTTCTACAATCTGGTCCCTTTGCTGTCTTTCATAGTGTGGTACCTTTCTGTAGTCCTGGCTATTGACTGGGTAAATCCATCATTGCCTACATCATTTTAATTGGGCCCTGATTCAAGGACCTGTTATAGATTTGTTTTTCTTTTACTTAGAATTTTTACACATAAGACTTTGATAGTCTATATTTTCATCCAGAAATTTTTTCTTTTTTCTTTGGATTTTTCTGATGTCTTTTTAATTTCTCTTGTCAATTGATTCATATACCTCATACCTCAGCCATGCATCCCTAGGTGATCCTGTATTTTTCAATCACCCACAACATGGGGAAATATAAAAAATATCATTATTTAAATTGCAAAGTTTAAATTCCCTTTAAAGAAGAATTTTAGGTAAAGAAAGATGATACCTCTCTGAATCCAGAAACTGAACTGTTGGAAAAGATACCATGAAGAAGCCTCCAGACCACAAGCTGCACAAAAATGAACTTTGGGTGTGGTTGATTGAACATTTATTTGTATGTATACTTTCATGCCAAAGGGGACTGCCCCCTAACTGGCTTTTTGTCAATGTGTCCAGCAATTATTGGTTTTGTTTTTCTTTTCTTTTTTTTCTTTTTTTCTCACTTATCCTCAAATTATTGTAATCTTTAAGTTGATTATGTTTTCATGATCCTTTGGAAAAAAAAATTTTTTTTTTTTTCAAATGATCACATGAGGAAATGTAAAAATGGAGACTTGAATCCAGGACTCCAGTCCCCAAAAGCCCTTGCTCACTTCCCAGAATGCTTTGTAATCGCACTGAATTCTCAACTGGGCGAGATCACAAATTATTATTTAAAGGAGTTCTCCGCCTACTGGGCTCTTTCCTACTTCCACTCCAGAGCAGATGTGTCTCATGATGTGAGTGAAATTTGAATGGGCCTCTCGGCCCACCTAGCACATGTTTCTCTTACTTGTATATTCTTAAATTCCTTATCTTAAATGAAACTCTAAAAATATAATACTCCTTGCAGAGAGAAACTAATTTCTACCTGCCTCAGTTTCCCCAAATTTTAATCTTTACCCATTGCATTTCTGCTAGTAGAGAAGTTCATTATGTTCAATTGTGCCATAATGTCTCTGTGTACAATGTTCTCCTGGTTCTGTTCCTTTCACTCTGCATCAATTTCTGGAGGTCATTCCAGTTCACATATTCCTTGGGATTCTGAAGGATAAAGAAAATATCAAAAGCAGTAGACTAGATGGTATCCCTGACCCAGATTCTAGACACACAAATACATAGTAATTCTCCTTAATATATAGGAATTAATACAGCATAGGAAAAATAAATTCTCATATGTTAATGCTCTTTTCTTTTTTCATCTCAATTACTTCCCACAAATTCATGCCCCACCACTGTACATCCCCCCAACTTCAGTTTGATGTTACCTACAAAAGTCTTTTTAAGGATTCTACTGAAATCCCATGTCATATTCCATCTTGCAGACATGTCCATGTGAAAAAGAATCTTTGAGTCATCCTTGACATATTTCTGTAATCTACCAATTCTACATGTATCATTTTATGTATAATTATGTTCACTTGCATTATATATCAAGACTCGCTCCTCTAGGCAAGAGCCGAAACTAGCTATTCTGGCCTCTGGGACAAGCAGCACAAAAAGGGCCCTCAAACTGAATCAGTTTTTAAAGATAAATTCATTTGAGGAAAAAGGGAAGGCCCTGGACTGTGGAGCACAAGACACTATGGAAGATGAGATCCCAGGACACCTTGGGGCCTCTACTAGAAAGTCTGTTTCATAGAAAGGAAAAGGGTGCTACTAAATAGAGAGAAGTTCACTTGAGGAACAGCTGCTGGGGAAAATAAGACCACCAGATGATTATCTACTCTAATTCTTGCTAGCAGAGGGCTGAACTCGGTTTTTTCTTCCTACCAACGCTTTAAGTTCCAAGACAAAATCTTGTCACTTGACCCTAGTTATAGCTCTGACACTTGAAGACACAATGCCAAAGCATATCCTTTATGGGTAGACTTTTTAATCTCTTTAGCCAATATAAGCAAGAGGATTTGATTCACAATTTCAAAATCAGGAAGACCTTGATCTAGCTACTAAGCAAGGAAAGGAAAGAATTGCCACAGGATATCATTTCCAGCCATGTTCAGATTGCATCAGTGGGTGGGACAGTCATAATATGGAAATGGGGAAGTTACAGTTTGGTCATGAACAAACCCTTCTAAACCAGGCAAATTGGAAACATAAGCTCGGAATGAAGTTTCAAGACAGGATGTTAAAGAAGAACCTGATCAACTCCCTTTACTTAAACATCCTGGGTACCTTCCCCCTATATCAGAATTAGGAGACTTTGATTTTATCAAATCCAATAGAAACCAGAGAAGTGAGAGTGTTTATGATTTATTACCATTATAGGATAGATCTTATATAAGAAAAGAATGGTTCAAGGTATAATGATGATAGGGCAATAAAAAATGTAAAAAAGACTGCTAAGAGCCACATTACTTAAAAATAATGATAGTTCACACTTATATAGCCCTCTACAGTTTACAAAGTGAATTCATACAGAGCAACTCTGTGAGTTAGTCAGTGAAGATTTTTATTACCTTCATTTAGCAGATGATGAAACTGAGACTTAAAGAATTGAAGATCAGAAGACTAGAAAGTGGAGCCAGGATCCAAGTATAGATTCAGTTCTGGGTCTTCTGACTCTGAATTCCAATGTTCTTTCTAATAAATCAACATCTCTTATTATGAATTTTTCAGATTCCTTACCCAAGACCTTTGGAGAAAAGTCATTCTAAATATCTCTCTAGGCATCATCCCTATCCTTCTCCTCTTCCTGCTCCTCCTCCTCCTTCTTGTCAGGATAAAGACTGGACCTGTGATTTCATTGATATAGGGACCTCCCAGATGAGGAAACTCCCTCTATCAATGCAGGTTGTACCTTTTCTGCAACTTAAACTATAAGTTTCATAGCAAACATTCATCTGTTTATCTACATTGGTAGATAAAATTTTCCTCATTGTAAGTTCCCTATGACAGTAAAACCACAAATCTAATACAAAAAATAAAAAGTACCACATATGATATGGAATTCCAGAGAAATAGATGACAAAGACATTTATCCTTTGGGATCTCAAGGAAGGATTTCATCATAGTGGCGACACAAGATCTCAGAACTTATAGATACCTCATCATAGTCACATAGTACAACCCAAACTTGAAAAAGAATCTTCTCCACAGTGTTTTTCAAGCAGAGGTTTAAACATTTCCAATGAAAGTGAGCCCATTACTTCCTAAAATGGTCCATTTCTCTTAGACAGTGATCATTATAGAAAATTTTTCTTATAATGAGCCTAAATACGAATCTCTGAAGCTTCTATCCATTGTTCCCAGTTCCATTGTCTGGGGTCAAATAGAGCAGAGGCTATCCCTCTTATATATGAAAATCTTTTTTTACTTTTTAAACCCTTACATTCTGTCTTAAAACCAGTTCCTTGTGTTGGTTCCAAGGCAGAAGAATGGTAGGCAATGGGGGTTAAGTGACTTGCCCAACGTCACACAGCTAGGAAGTATCTGAGACCAGATTTGAACCTAGGACCTCCCATCTCTGAGCCAGACTCAATCCACTGAGCCACCTACCTTCCCCATGAAAATTTTTTAAATGCTTAGTCATGTCTACCCTGTCATCTCATCTGCATACTCAGTATCACCTTGTAGAACCAATATTCTTCTTTTTAAAAAAACCCTTAACTTCCATCTTAAAATAAATATTGGGTATTTGTTCCAAGGTAAAAGACTTGTAAGGGCTAGACCATCTGGGTAAGTGACTTGCCCAGAGTCACATGGCTAGGAAGTATCTTAGTTCAAGTTTGAACCCAGGACTTCCTATCTCTAGGCCTAGATTTCAGTCCACTGAGCCTCCCAGCTGTTCCCAGAGCCAATACTTTTCTAACATGGCTCCAGGTTCCTTCACCATCTTCCTCTGGATGCACTCCAGATAATCCAAAGCCTTCCTAAAATGTAATGCTCAAAATTGAATCCCTAATCAAAGGACTAGCGAAAGGAGATATAATGTAAGAGATTGTTAATTCTGAGTAAAGTCAACTTTATTACTGATTTCTAGGATTATACTTAGCACAGTTTTAGACATACTTGTAAGACTAATCACTGATGATTCTGACATTATCAAGCTCCCAATTGGAGACCGCAGATGTTCAATCAGCATTTTTTTTTCTTTTTAATCAATACCAAGTTACTTTATTGGTATATAAATGGTGGTTGTTTTTTGGTATAGATTATGAGAAGGTCAGATAACCAAAATATGCATGCTTTCCTCCAAAGAGGTCTAGAAAATTCAGTGGAGAAGAATTCCAACAAAACGTAATGTCCCTTTCCCAAGCTTCTCTAATCGGAGGACTCCGACCACAATCAGGACAAAAGGTGGGTCTTCCAAATACGAAGAGCAATGCATGGCACCACAGGGGCACTACTGCACTCTGCCCTACAAGGGTCTACTGAGATAATTTAGTTACTTCACCATCCAAATGACTTCTCGTTTATAGAGAAAACAAGGAACTTGTCTCTACCCTGCCAGTCCTTACCAAAGATAAAAAAATCTAGCTACAAGAAGGTGGGATTCTCCCCATGACCTCAGCCTGGTGGGGAGAAGCTAGCTCACAGTTTCATAGTCTAAAATCAAACCATTTGAGCTTTAAAATCAAAAGTTTATTTTGGAGGGGGCCAAAAATGGGTACAAATTAATATTAACTTTCTACACTATGCTTCATGGATATTCCCACAATTGTAACTTACAAAAGCTAGCAGAGAAGTGAGATTCCTGTCAGACTGGGGAAGCCCTGAACCTTGCCCCAACAAACACAATTGCTTTTATACCCCCTCAGATACCCAGTCTCCCATATCCCTAGGGCAATTGTCCAAAATTAGTCATTAAAAGAAACACTATACTATGTGTTTTGATGCTCTCCATCTCTGAACTTTCTGCCTTTTTATCTTTATAATCTTGTTTTTGCCACTTCTGCATACATTTCTGCTGCATTACTCTCCTTGAAATATCTCCTCATTCTGATTCACAATAGGGATTTACTGGAGACCATAACAGAGCCTAGTCAAAGCTTACCACAATGATGTGTGGGGATTCTCTTTTTTTTTTTCAGGTATGATCTGATATAGCTGCCAAAATCCTTACCGAATCTGAAAGTCTGTGATTTTCTTACACACCCTGACGTGTAAGAATGGTGGTTTGTTCCATGTTTCCATTTCATCTTTTTGCCCTCCCAGTTTCCCTTCCTTACATTTTATTACAATATTACTTGTCGAAGCTTGTTAAAAACCTGAGAATTTATGCCCTGTTGTGAGCACTGTGGGCAGAGACCAATCCCGTCATTGCTGGGTGCTATCTCAGAGAATCTGCTGGGTGCAGGATTCAAACCCAGAGAGAAATCAACATCCATCAACCAAGAGGGTCTTCCTAAAAATGATCAGTCCTTGCTATTGACTGACAGCACTCCATGATGTCTGACCTATGAAGAACACAGGTTTGGTCTTTAAAGGGCAGACAACTAATCATGTTCACATTTGTTAAGCAAACATTCATGAAGTTAGAAGCTATCCAAAGGCAAGGAAAGTGAACATTACAACAATTTGGCTTGGTCTGAAATGCTTTCCTAGCCAACCCTTGGGCTATTGAAGCAGGGTATTTAGAACCTGTACGTACAAGTTTGATATTTTTGTAAGACTGCCAAAGCTTAATATCAAAACAGTAATTAGCATGAAGCCTTGTGCAATTAAGCCATTCCAGAAAGGAATGAGGTTGAAATCTCTGGCAAGCTTTTCCTCTGCATGAAAAATCAGACCTTCCTAAAACATATTTTTCCCTCAAAGCTTTTCTCCAAAGATTTTAGAGTCTTAATACCAAGTTTCTTTCTTTCTGTTTTCTAATTATATAAACAAGTATTTATTTTCAGTAGTTTGCAGTATGAATAAAACTGCTGCAGCCACCAGTGACCAAGTCCCCTTTGAATACCTTTAATTATAGTTATTTGGAAAGAATCAGCCCCCCTGCTTCAGTAGATGGCCTCAATCTGAGCAGTAGCAGTCTACATTCGATGGAAGATATATCCTCCTACCAGAGCAAGGATGGCATTGCTTCAGTGATGCTAGACACTAACGAGTAAATTATGGTAGGAAAAGGAACTGCTCAGTATGAAAATCCAAAGAGAGTCTGAGATGGCTTGATTTGGATGAATGAAGGTAAGCTCTTATCTAAAATCAGAGGTTTCAAAGACCACAGTGAAGGATCATGCTCATTGAAAGTCCTTACCATGCTGAAATTAAACATTTGCAGAGCAATTATCAGCTCATCTGGATTGCCAGGAAGATCACTCACCTTCCAGTCAATAATCACTCCATCTTAGAGGAAAATCTTTTCTCTCGTCATCATTTTGGTAATTAAAATCTGCCTAATTTGGTTTTGAAGGCACTTCTGCCCTGTCTACTCAAATGCCTAGAGAAAGTGGGAGAAAGTCAGCTAGAAACAGAGATGTGGAAACTCCTCTTTACCATTCATTTTTGTTATTGTTTTGAGGAGAAAAAACATGACTTCAAGGATATAGATTTTAAAATATTATAAAATGGGCACTGATTGAATGGGGTATTGGCATATTAGAATAAGAGTCAGACTAGGACTCAGGATGACCTGGAACAAAGTCTTCACTTCTGGCACACACTGATTATGACCTTGGGCCAGCAAATTGCAGAATAGTTGCTCATCTGCACTTGTAGAGGGAGTTTCATCACAGCGATGTTCCATAGACATATGAAATCTAGGTCTGGATACCCCAAAAAGGTAATCCATTAAAGTCATGGCTCTGTTTATTCCATCCAATCAGCCATGATGCTATTGTGCATTTGTGTTCTGAGATCCAATGAGAATATTAAATATGTTTGATTTGGGTTTGTTCCTAATGTAATCACAACTTAATGAAAATGTGTAAATTCATATTATTACAGTTTTTAAATGAATGAAAATGATTACAGAAATTAAAAGCTTTAGGATTAAGTAGAAAGACATTTACAGACCAAAATATATTTATAAAGTATTATAGTGATATTGAGAACTATATAATAATTATGTATTGACTTTTAATTCAGAAAAATATTGTATATAAAGTGATGGGAGATAACATAATATCTCTAATATATAACACATGGTAAATACATAATAAGTGTTTGTTCAATTGAAATAAATTTTGAATTAATTATTTTACAAAATCAAAGTAAGGTAAAAAAAAACTTTAGTGATTTGAGTTTTCTTTTGAGTTCCAAGTTTTTTCTCTCTTTAAAGTGATTTTTGGAAGGGGCACAGCCAAGATGACAGACTAGAGGCAAACTAGTTGAACTCTTTCAGCATTCCCTCCCTCTCCACAACAACTTTAAAACAACTTCTCAAATCAAATTTTGGAGTGGCAGAGCCACTAAAAAGTCAAGGTGAGAAGCTTGGGGTGGTGTCTTTCTACCCCTAAATGAGCAGAGACAAACTTTAAAGTAAAGTTCAGAGTCAAGAAATAGACTGGGAAAATGAGCAAATGACAACAACAAAAAGAACTTAATTAGATATAGATAGATAGATAGATAGATACATACATACATACATACATACATACATACATACATACATAGATTCATAGATATAGAGATACAAATATGTGATATACATATATACATGTATGATATATATGTACACATACATATATAACATATGAGAGAGAGAGAGAGAGAGAGAGAGAGAGAGAGAGAGGGAGGGAGGGAGGGAGGATTGGAAAGACCAAAGCAAACTCAGAATTAGATAAAAATGTGAAAATAGCCAGAAACAAAGCCTCAAAGGAAAATGCTAATTGGGCTTAAGCCCAATAAGAATTCCTGGAAAAATTAAAGAAAGAAATATAGTGGTAGAGGAAAAACTGCAGAAAGAAATGAAAGTGATGCAAGAACATTATGAAAAAGATAGTTAACAGCTTGGTAAAAGAGGCATGAAAATGCCAAAGAAGAGAACTCCTTAAAAAACAGAATTGGTCAAATGGGGAAAAGTACAAAAGCTGACTGAAGAAAATAATTTCTTAAAATTGGAATTTAGCAAGTGGAAGAAAATGTGAAATATCTCATTGTAAAAAAAATTGGCCTGGAAAATAGATTGAGGAGAGATCATTTAAGAATTATTGGACCATCAGAAAGACATGATTTTTTTAAAGCCTCTAGATATCATATTTCAAGAAATTAAGAAAAACTGCTCTAATACCTTATATACAGAAAGTAAAATAGAATTTGAAAGAATCCACTGATCAATCACCATCTAAATGAGACCCCCAAAATGAATATTCCCAGGAATATTAGAGTCAAATTCCAGAGCTCCAAATTCCAGGTCAAAGAAAAAATTACTTTAAGCAGCCAAAAAGAAACAATCCAAATATTATGGAGCCACAGTCAGGAGCACACAAGATTTAGTGACTCCAATGTTAAAATGTCAGAGGACTGGAAATATGCTATTTCAGAAGGTAAAAAGAGCTAGAATTACAACCCAAAATAATATACCTAAAAAAAATGAGTATAATCCTTCAGGAGAAAAATGTTTTTAATAAAAAATAGAGGACTTTCAAATATTTCTGATGAAAACACTAAAGTTTAATAGAAAATTTATCATTCAAACCCAAGACTCAAGAGAAACATAAAAAAGCTAAACCTGAAAGAATGAGAGAGAAAGGGAGGGAGGGGGGTAGAGAAAGAGAGAGAGAGAGAGAGAGAGAGAGAGAGAGAGAGAGAGAGAGAGAGAGAGAGGTGAAAAGAGATATTTGCTTCAAAGATAGATCAAGAACAAATATACAAGTATTTCTTACAATACCTCTGGGACAAAGTCTCTCCTACACCACCTTCATCTCTGAGAAAGATGACTTTTACTATATCCAGGGGTGAAACAAAGTCAACTAAAGCCTTTTATTATACCTCTACAGCCAACAAAAAATCTCTAATTTTCCTTATGGTTAGTCAAAAGAAATAATTTATAAAGCATCCACATATGCTTCATGGTCTCTCCAAGGTTTTGCCCGTACACATCACCATGACTTTCCCAGAAGAAAACTCCACAGCATCCTCACTGATCCCCATTAATCATATATTTTGAACACTTCCCTGGGCATTTGCTCATGGAGGTTAGATACTAGCGAATTCTACCTAGGCCATTATAAATTGAAATTTATGATTCTATACCCTTATAGAGGACTGGCCAATTTCATTGGCATAAGGAACTCCTGTATGAAAACTTCCTCTGCTGATTCAGCTTAGTCTTAGACAGTTGCCTTGGGCACTAGGAAGTTAAGTGTTTTGCCCAGGGTCATATAGTTAATATCTCTGTTGGGGCATGAATATCTTCCTGACTCCAAAACAAGCTCTCTATCCACTATTTCATACTGCCAATAATATTATATTATATTAATAATGTTTAAAATAATCTTAACTAATATGTAAAATTGTGACATTTATAACAATCCCTCCAAGAATATCTCATCTATAGATAATAACTAGATTATACTTACATTTTATATAATAATATGTAATTATAGTTGGGAAGAAGGTTGGAGAGAAATGCTTATCCTTTTGTTATTGCTATATCTTTTTTTTAATTATTAAATCTCCTTATCTTCCTCAAGCTGGAAGTTAAATGGCCACTTATGGGTCCAATCCCACTACCAATTACTTCAAAAACTCATCCTGCTCCATTTTCAACCTGAGCCAATTTGCCCTACTTTAAGCAGCTTGGTGGCCCTCCACTCTCAGGGATCACCATTTTGGTGTTAGATTTAGAGCTTAGATTATCATCTCCAATTCTACTACAGCTCCAAACTCCCAACCTCAATAGAATCCAGCAGCTTTCTTAGTATCAATTATTACAGGCATTTACCAACAAGCCCAGCCTACTGTTATATCTTTGAAGTAAATATCCCTTTGTAAAAGCTAATTGATATGAAATGGTTAAATAGATATAGACATATCTAGCTAGCTATCTTTCTACATATATATTTTATTTCTTTCCTGTTTCCTTTCTCACCACAAGGGTTATCACCTCCTTTCCTTCTGCCCATGGTTCTAGTTCCAGGAGTTCAGAGTGGTATGGAGAGAAAATAATTAATTAGTTCCTCTCAGGATGAACTTCCATCATAGACCCCATTAGGGAATGAAAATTTGTCTAGGGTTTCAGAATAAGACCTCAAGGACATTTTGTTATTGCCACAAGCACAGTGAGTTGGGAGGCCTCTTATCTCAAGGAAGAAAACCATTAGTCTATCCTGCCTCCTTATCTCCTCTGACCCTTGGGAGCCACAAGTCCCTCCTGAGGACATGACTATCTTTCCATAACCTCCCCCACTCCCTGATGGAAACTTGTGAGGGAGCCTATGCTATGCAATTTCTATTCTAATTGGGTCAACTTTTGCACCTCAATTGTAAGTTTGACCCCCAGACCATGTAGTATCAGACAGAGGGGGTGGGGTGTTGCATCAGGAATCTATAAAATGCTTGTATCTGCACACATGCACAGGGCATTGAAATCAGGGCATGTCCCCTTTCTCACGAGGAAGAATAAAGGCTGCATCTTTTACTATCCACTCTCTGACTCCAGGTTTGTAATTATACTTTGGTGGGTGGTCATTTTATTTCATCCCACAGAGAGTCCATACTTATTGTGTCCTCCCCACTTCTGTCCCTATTGCTCATCCATAGTCTTGTCCCCTAGAATGAATTTCTGCTGTCCTTCAGCACCCTGGGCATTTACAGTTAATCCTTTCCTGTGAAAGATGGCGAATAAGAATGAGTTGAATGTGCCATTCAAGGACCTTTCATAAAGAAGGGAACAGGATAGAAAGATCTAGGAAAAGCATGGGAAAGAAACACAGAATCTCAGTCTTGGGCTAGGATGACAGCAGGGTCACTGAGACTCTTGTCAATTAGAGAGTTGGACTCAATGCCTTTATACACTTAATCTTAATCACAAGACTCATTGAATGAGTCTGAGTATTAGTATTTTTATGTAGGTAGTAAGGCTAAACTGTATATAATATGATTATAGTAATAGAGACAATAATAATTCACATTTATATAACTATAGTATAGTGAAAGGAGTACAAGCTTGGAGTTAAAAAAGACATAGGCTTGAATCCAGACCCTGACACTTATTAGCTGGATGATCCTGGACAAATTATTTAATTTCTCTGAGTTTCTTTTAATTTAATTTAATTTTTCTCTTTCAACTGCAAAATGGGAGCAATAGTGGTATTTAATTTACTGAGTTATTGTAAAGATAAAAGAAAATAGCCCTTTGCAAATGTTAAAAAGCTATATAAATATATAAAGTTTGCTAAGCACTTCCCATGGCATCAAGAAAGATTCTTTGCAGTGACTCTTTTTTATTTGTATACATAATTAACAAAGATAAGAGGAAAATGCTGAAAATGTGGTCATTGGAACCCAAAGAAGCAATAACATTAACTTTTGAGGGCTACATTTTAAAATTTTATCTGCTAAGCTAAAAAATAGCTTTTGTTTGCATTCTTCTAATAGTCTGCTGTTAATTCATTTGATATAGGTTATCTTTAACAACCATCTGGATTATGGTGACAGCTTCCTAAACTACATCCTGTCTGCTAGTCTCTCCTTACTCCAATCCATTTCACACTGCTACTGGATTGCCATTTCTTACATAAAAATTTGATCATATTATGTCTCTGATCAAAAATTTCAAAAAAATTTAACTCCCCAGTGCCCACTGAAAGAAATTCATATTTCTAACTCATTCACACAGCTCAGACATTAGCTGTATGACCCTGAGCAAGTCACTTAGCCCTGTTTACCACAGTTTTCTCATCTATAAAACGAGCTAGGGAAGGAAAAGATAAATCATTCCAGACGAGGTCACAAAGAGTCAGACACAACTGAAATAACTAAACTACAACAAAACCTCTTTTGTTCTAAGCTATATACAGTCAGTATCTTCCAGCATCTTCAATCTTATCTTAAAGTACTCCCTTCCTCATGTACAAACAAACAACTACTCAGGGTTTCATATATGTCCAGATCTTTCCCATCCTCATGCTTTTGCTTTTATCATTCTCTCTGCCTAAAAGACCCTACCCCCATCTCTACCTATTGAAATCCTATTATTCTTCAGTACAAAGTTCAAATACCACCACCTCTAGTTATCCTTCCTTGATTCCTTCAATTAGAAATGGTTTTTATTTTTTAGACCACACATTCCACTTCTCTTATGCTTTCAACTATTTTTCATTATAGTTATCATGTAGTCATGTAGTTTTTAAATATGTATTATCCAGTATTGCATTCTAATATACACATTTATATATTGTAGTAAGGGATTTCTAGCGGGACATAACAAGGCAGACTGACAGCATGGGATGCTACAAACCAAGATTCCACAGAGCAAGGACTGGGTCAACATTCTAAAGCAGAGAGACAGAGAGGCAATTGGGGACTGACATTTGCCTTCCTGGAAGAAGACAGAGAGGGAGTGGAGGTGTCTCTCTCTGAAGGGAAAAGACTTTGGAGCTGCCAGGAAATTGGACCATCTTGAAGGTGTGGTTGAGTGAGAGATTACCCCACACTGGTGGACATTGTGTATGTGTTAATCCTCATCCCCTCCTGAATACTGTGAGGACTCTTCATCCCAAGACTGCTGTCTGGATCAAAGAAGGACTCTTGGTTGTGAGATTTCTTTGGGCCCCTATTGGTTTTGCCCCTACAAATCCCTCTCTAACTTTAATTGCTCTTTTAATTAGTTAGTTTAGGGTAATTTAGAAAGTTTAGATTTTAATAGCTGTGGTGGGGTTAGAGGTAGGGTAGTTCCCGATTCCCTTCCCTTCCCTCCTCCTTTTAGTTAAATAAACTTTTATCTTATATATATATATATACACATATATATACACATATATATACACACACATATATATATATATATAACTTATTTAACTCTTCCTTTTAACCCTCCCCATAACAATATACAATAGGATTCATATCCCTATTCAACTCTAAGTTTTTAAGTCCTAACGAAAAACTCAGAGACTTGTAATTAACATAGAGTATTATTTTCTACCCTCTCCATTATGAATGAATCATAAAAAAATCTTCCCTTTACTAAGTGACAATGATTTTTAAATTGTTTCCTCCCTATGACCACCTGAGGGGTCCCATACCCCTGATGCTGTATTTTACCTCTCCCCTTAAAAATGCTTGTTTTCCCTCTCTTTCTTTTCCCAGCCCCTTAATCTTAAAAATGGAAAGGATAATTGTATGGGGGTAGAAGGAGTTTCTTTGGTGAGAAACTGACTCACATCATCCATTTATCTCCTATAAAATTACTACCTCTTTCAAATAGCTGCATTAAGCTCGGAGTTTTAGATCTGAAAAGTATCTTATAGATGCTCTAGATGAAACTCCTCATTGGACAGAAGAAGAAAACTGGAGTCCTACAGCAAGTTTGAATCTCTGGTTTTCCTATAAGATTTCTTTACAATGCACCACACCACACTGATCTGAGGGAGTTCCTCTGCGACACTTAAATCCATCCAAATAAAGGAGATATTGCTTTATGGAAAGCAGAGATTTTCAGGGAAACCATATTTCTGTAGCCACACACCTCACATCTGGTTTCTTCAGAGTGAAGCAAACCCCAAATGAAAGATATAGATGTAGATGTATAGACTGCATGTTGTATTTTTAAGGCATAACAATGATGTGACTGGGTTATATTAATAAGAACTTGTCTTAGAAGGAAATAGAAAATGTTAAGGAAATATCCTGCTTTTGCCATGTACTATGGTAGCTCTCCTATGGATAAGAAGAATGTTACTAATCACTGCTATAAACTGAATGTTTGACCTTTGGGAAATATAGATGATTAAGCACTGACTCACCTTCCTTTTAGAAGTCCTTAGAAGCTTGGAGTAACTTGTCTGTTGCTTGTTCCTGCTCAGTGATTCTAGCATTGCTAGACATTGACTGACATGACTGTTCCATGATGATGGCAGAAAGGACCACTCCTGCCAAGCAGCTCTAAGCATCCTTCCTTAATATGCTTTAAAAAAAATCTTACCTTCTAATACAGAAGAGCAGTAAGGGCTAGGCAATAGGGGTTAAGTGACTTGCCCAGGGTCACACAGCTAGGAATTATCTGAAGCCAAATTTGAACCCAGGTCCTCTTGACTCCAAGTCTAATACTCTAACCTCTGTGCAACCTAATTGCCCCCCTTGATATGCTTTTGAACCATAGTTTGGCTTGGTGCCATGTTCATAGGTTCATCCAAACAATATTTCCATACTAATTTAAGAGGACTACATACAGGTTTCCAAGAAATACTGAACCCAGAGAAAAGAATTTTGCTATTTTCCCCCAAAAATATATTGTATCCAGGCAAAACATCCCAGAACATTATGGGAATCTGAGTGCTGGAATCTCTTGAAAAAGTTCTTGGAAATTTCACAGCTGGCTTCTCTCTTTTAAGAGCATTCTGCTGAATACTTCTGATGCAATGGAAAAGTTCTAAATTTGAGATCGGAGGACTTGACTCTGCCACCAATTACCAATGTGACCCTGGGCAAGTCACATTACTTTGGTCAACATTAGTTTCTTCATCTATAAAGATAAGGTGGTTGCACTAGATGTCCTCCAAGGCACCCCTTAGCTCCCACTCTATGATCTTATTATAATCATAAATAAGGTATTTTATACAAGGAGCATTGTTTATCATGGTGTTCATTCCTTTATTTCCTTAAATTTTTTGTCTAAATTTGTTGTTTTAAAGCTCTTTCTGACATACAATCCTACATTGCACTAGCATTTCCTCCTACATTGATTCACACAATTGAACATACCATAAAATTTTGATAGTTGACAGTCCAAAAGAAAAAAAAAGAATATGGAAACCACTGTACTACAACCACCAAATAAAAAAATTCCCTAGAAAACCTTGATCTTTCATAATTAACTGAGCTTCTAGCTAGCTGGGGAGGGGGGGAAGCATTGACCCACAGAATATTTATACAGTGAATATATAAAAGCTAAGTATGATCAGTTCACCAATTTAACCAATATTTGTAACAGAAGCTTAGTTTTTTTTTCTCTCATTCTTTCTTACATGAATCAGGAAGCAACCTCATGCATAACCTCAACCCAGATGAATCCGGATGGAATTTCAGACCTTGGGAGATAATTGGGAAGAAACTATCAAAATTATATACTGATGGGAGTATATACTAGTACACTAGCAAGAAACCTGTCACCCAGGGCAGAGAAAAGGACATCTAACTTTGCATTTATCCTGATCCAACCTAGTATCAGGGGGCAGCTAGGTGGCATAGTGGATAGAGTGCCAGGCCTGGAGTTGGGAAGACTTACCTGCCTGAGTTCAAATCTGACCTCAGACACTTACGGGCTTGTGACTCTTGGCAAGTCACTTAACCCTATTTGCCTCAGTTTCCTCATCTACAAAACAAGCTGGAGAAGGAAATGGTAAACTACTCCAGTGCCTTTGGCCAAGAAAGCCCCAAATAGAGTCACAAAGAATCAGACACAACTGAAAAATGACTGAACTGAACAGAACAGAACAACCTAGTATTAGTGACAAGACTCATTTATTTTTTTAAACCCTTACCTTTTGTCTTGGAATCAATACTGTGTATTGGTTCCAAGGCAAAAGAGTGGTAGGGCTAGGCAATGTGGGTTAACACATATGGGAAGTATCTGAGGTCATATTTGAACCTAGGACCTCCCATCTCTAGCCTGGCTCTCAATCCACTGAGCTATCCAGCTGCCCCCAAGACTCATTTAAATATGAGAGGGATGAGGCTATATTACTTAATGCAGAACTTTTTCAATGTGGAGCCAAAGTCAGGAATCAAGTACTCCAAATGGACAGGTTTCAGACTGGAGTCATACTGATCTGACCTGGCATATAAGCTATATTATTGCCAGGACTGAGAAATTCTACAACCCTCCACTGCCATACTAAAAAGTCTCCTGCAGAGAAGTTTTGTTTTTTTTTTTCTCCTGTGGAAAGAGGCTTACCATCAACTCCTTGGAGCTAAGAAAGATACCAGTTATAATTATGTGGAGTTGAACTGAAAACAGTGAGAAGGAATGACCATCAATTCAACTAGCTGGAAGAAATGACTATCAATTCAACTTGCTGGAAACTGTTGGAGAAGAAGTGATGGGCATCTCCTATTGTGAGCCATGAAGAGCTTTGGAAGGAATCAACATACTGAGGTGCTACAAAAAGCTTCTAAGAGCCCTTCCTGGTTTGTGACTTTAAGTGTCTTGAAGCTCTTCAGCTTTCCATGAAAGGGTTGTTTAGTGGTGGATGCCTGGCAAAGCCCTATTTGCTGCCTTTGACCAACAAATACTTTTCTTTTTTAGTATTGTGAACTTGCAAAAAAGTAACACCGTACTAAGTAGTATCATACAATTCATAGTAAGAATTTAATAAACATATGTTGATTGATTGAAAAGCTAGGTGGTAAAGTGGGTTAAAGGACTGAATTTGGAACCAGGAAGAGGAGTTCAAATCCCACTCAGACACTTACTAGTTATGTGACCTTGGGCAACCTCTCTCAGGCTCAAGTTTCCTTGTCTTTGAAATGTAAATAACAGTAACACCTACACAGTTGTAGTGAGTTGTAGTGAGAACCAAAAGAGAAAACATATAGACAGCTCTTAAAAATCTTAAAGTGCTCTATAAATGCTAGCTATTTGTAATTGACTAGTGAAGTTCTCAGATTTTTCTAGATGGGTGCAATCTGCCAAAAAGTGTTGGGTTGTGTTGTATTGGAATGATCCTAAAATATGGCAAAATAGGTAAAACAAAGACACTAATAAGTCTAATACATAGTAGGATGTGATGATCAAATAAGAGAGTTACAAAGTACCATGAAAGGAATGTCACTTCTCACTGAGGAGGGAAGGTGAGGATGATGGTTAAGAAAAGCTTCATGAAGGACATGGTATCTGTACCAGACCTTGAAGGAAGGTCAGTGATGGCAAAGAGTAAGGCAGTTGATTTAGAGCATTGAGAAGACCGCGAATAAAGGTACAAAGTCAGGAAAGTGCTAGACAATGTTAGGGGAAAATGAATAGTCAAGGTTAGGTAAAATGTAGAATATATGAAGGAGAATAATGGGAGATAATAAATTAATGTCTAAATATTCTGAGAAAAGGTATTTTCTAACTACATAAAGGCTCTTTTAATTATAAGATATAGTTTTGTAGGGAATTTTCTTTGGGTGGCAGTTATAATGAGAGTGGTTTCTAAATACTTTTCTCTGTTCAACCAATGTCAACTATCATGAAGTTATGGAAAGAAGGAAAGAAACCCAACATTTCTTAAACAACTACCTTGTGCCAAGCTCGGTGCCAATATTATCATGTAATCCTCAAAACAACCCTAAAAAGTAGGTGATATTATTATTCCCATTTTCCAGTTGAGAAAAGTCAGACTGAGGTGTAGTAAATGTCTTAGGGCAGATTTGAACTCAAGTCTTCCCAACTCTAGACCCTGTCTTCTACTATGCCATCTACCTGTTCAAGGATTATTGATCATTTTATCTTTGACTATTTCCATTTGCTCCAGAACCAAAAGTTAAAGCCAAGAGAAAAAGGACCCTAAGCCAGCAGCTCAAGGAAAGATGCAAGTTACGTACAGGAAATCCTAGACATCCACATATCCACTTGCCTGTCTTGGTGTTGGGATCTGTCATCATCTTCATCATCTTCTTTTTAAAAAAAAAAAAGCCTAAAAGTCTCAGGAAAGATGCCATAAGAACCACTCAGTCCACAGCTTATGTGTTGGTCCAGGTTTCTGGGGGAATATCAAAAATCAAAGAATCTGTCCTTGAGTCACTAAGTGAATGTTGGGCTTAGCCTGGGATGCAGAAGTTGCCTGCTCCTGACTTAGCTCTAGACATCTCACCAGGCTCTCACATGCCCATATTCCAGAACTACAGAAGGAAAGAATATCAGCTTTCAAACTTCTCTTGTTCTCCTTTCTATTCTCTTTTTCTTGATCTTTTTTCTCTTCCTTCAGGGAACAGGCCTTTATTAAGTGCCTGTTGTGTACTAGGTACTGTGCAAGATAGTCCCAGCTATCAGGGAGTTCACAATCTAAAGTGAGGAGACCACATGAAAAAGTCTCTGTACAACCAAGTTATCTACAGGATACAAAGACTTCTTGTGGACGGTGGGATTTTAGCTGGGTTTTGAAGGAAGCCAAGCAGTGGAGATGAGGAAGGAAAGAGTTCCAGGGAGAGAGGACTGACTACCAGTGAAAATGCAGAGTCGGGAGGTGGAGTGTCTTCTGTGAGAAACAGTAAGGTGGCCAATGTCACAGGATGGTAGAGTATATGGTGGTGAGTGAGCAATAAGACTGGGTAGAAGGGATTAGCTTATGGAGAGCTTAGAATGACAGGATACTTTGATGCCAGTTGAGGACATTGTGGAGAACTTTAAAACGCTAGGCTACAGGAAAAGGAAAGACTGGATGGGCTAGAAATGGAGGTGAAAACAAAGAACAGGTGTAAGAAAGGGTGAGGCAAAGAGAGAGGAAAAAATAAGAGGCTGTGATCAAAGACAGGAATTTTGGAGTTGGGATGGAGACAGACCAGTTTGGTGTTTTTAATTACTCCTCTTCATTGCATTCTTCTCTGAAACAGCTAAGATATGACTAATATTATCACAAGGAGGGGAAGTCATTCTTACTTGTCTGTTTTCTAAAGAAAGAATCTATGACTTCCAGTAAAGACTACTGGCTATTTGATATTAGAGGAAAAGAAAAAATGACTCCTCTTACACTATGATAAATGGGATTTACAAAGAAACCCTTTGGCAAATAAGCATAACTCTAAAATGGAGTGGTGGCAAAAAGATAGAGGTGACTAATAGGAAATATCAAAAGTAATACAAAGGTACAAGAAGACTTCCATTGCTAAGTAGGAAGGCTGGCTGAAATCTCCAAAGATCACAGCACAACTTCAAGTTTTTCAGAGTTCAGGGTTCAAGACAGAAGCTGAGTTTTCATTTATTTATTTATTTAACTTAATAATGTATTTACTTAATACTTAATAATATTTATTTATTTTACTTAAAATATTTCTCTTAATCTATTTTATTTAACATTTCCCTTCATTTTTAAATTTAATTTTACTTGACCATTTTAATTTTATGTAATAAGTTATTTTACTTAGTTTACTTTCTTCAAGATAATAAAAATCAGTAGAATAATCATATTTCAAGAAGCTTTGTTTAAAAAAATTTTAAATACTCCATTTTAGATACTTCAGAAGCATTTCTTTCCATTTCTGCCTCAGTTCTAAAGAAGGAGTCTTACGGCTTCCAGTAAAGAGCCAAAGATGCACAGAATATTTATGGTTTCATTTTGTTTCTCAAAATGAATTTAATTAAATGTATAATTATGATACTGTATCACCAATAATTACCAAATGAGCATACCCAGTTATTTTACAAGTATAAATAAGGAAACTTTGTTCCCATGAAGAGACCACTTGCATCTCAAAACAGTATCATTTTGATATCTCACATCTGTCAAAAATATTTCCTCAGTTGATAATCAGAGCTTGTCATCACTATCCTCCAATGCCTGAATACCTCTGAGGACTGGCCCAGGATATACCCAGTCACCAGTTGGCTGGCTGCCTGAGCTGGGGAATTCCAGATTCTGAATTATATCAGTTCCCAAACTCTCCCATCTCTCTAGATTGAAGTTGGCTCTAGGGGCCCAGTCTGGGTTGCCTTCCCACCACTGTAGAATGAACCCGCCCACATGTGCCTCTTGGTTAGGTAACCCTCGTCATGGATTATAACAGAGATCAGCACTAAAGGTGGCTAACACTCACCTACCAACTTCACTGTTCTTTCTCCTTGGTCCCAATAGTTAACTCTTTCCCACCCAATTCTCCTCTGCCCTCTACTGTATTCTCTGCACCCTCTTATTGCTAGGGCACAGTTGGGAAAACTGTTGAATTTAGAATCAAAGAACCTGAGTTCCAGGAATTTGCTAATTGAGTTACCTTAAATTAAGTTTCTTTATATGTAACCAAAGACCTACCACTCCTGGCTTTGGGTTCTTAGTGTCAATCCTCCCAAATGTTATCTCTGTAGTTCATTTTGCCTCAGCCTAGGGTTGCCTTTGAGAAATCTCAGAGTATGGCTCATGTAAAGTTTTTCACACACATGGATAAAAGATGAAGAAAATCAAGATAACAATGTATATGTCATGGAAATATAAGACAACTTTAATAAAATGTGCCATTGTGCATCTACAGAAAGACAAAAAACAAACTCACGCATACTAAGAATTCAGTGTAGTCCATAAGCAATTGCTAAAATTCTCCCTCTTGTCTAGTGAATCCCATTGATGTTCTAAACTTTCTAAGGTCCTCTTGAGCGCCCTTTGTGGGAGACCCCCCACCCCAACTTTTCTGACACCTGCTTAAATTTCCAAAAGTCATAAAGATTATAAGTCTAGAGTCACAATTCTCTGTACTCAGAAGATAATGAAAAAATAAGGAAGGTGAGTTTTATTTGAAGATTTAGTTCCAGAGTAGACAAGATCAGACAACACTTTAGAGCAATCCTGTGGTACACTGGATCAAACTTTAGACACTTATTAGTTGTATTTGACCCTGGACAAGTCATTTGACCCATCTCATTGACTTATAGTCATTTGACCTGTCTCAGTGCCCCAGTTTATAAAACAGGGATAACAATGAAATCTACCTTTCAGGGTTGTTGTGAAGATGAAATTATATAATATTTGTAACTCATTTTGTAAACCTTAAAGCACTATACAAATACTAGTTATTACTATTATTGCTAATGTAGATACTAAAAAAAATTATAGAACTATCAAAATATAATCTATCAACAACTAGGCATTGGTAGTGAGTGAGGAGTGATGCAAAGGTGTTGAAGACCCCTTCCTGAAGGTTGAAAGACTTTTCTTGAGTCTACTAAGTTGCCATAAGTCAAGGTAAAAGATGTGGAGTAAATCTCTATTCATGGGCAAATTGGAGTGTAATAGGAGTTGTCTCCTTATGTTCTATTGTCTATAGGGGTCAGGAAATAAATAATGAAGAGAATCAGTGAAAAATCCACATGACATTGAGCTTTCCTACCCAGATCTTTGTTGGATTTGTATCCTGAATAATCTAAGGTAGATGTTCTTTACCTGGAGCCTGGTCTGTAAATTTGCTTTCTAAAA